>NW_026057576.1:75662342-75743661 GCF_023721935.1 Panthera uncia
CTGGGCGCGGGGGCCCCGCGCACCCGCCGCACGCGCACCCGGCGCACACGCGCAGCGCCGCGCCCGGAGCGGATCCCCGCGTTCGCGCCGCGCCCGGAGCTGATCCCGCGTTCGCGCCCCCGGCTGCACGCGTCTCTCGCGGACCTTTCTCGGCAGGTAGGGCGGCGGCGGGGCGGCGGGGCGGCGGGGCTCGGGGCGTGGGGCGCGGTCCCCGCCGCGGGGCGGTTGGCCGAGCAGCTTCGTCCGGGTCTGGAGGCCGGCGGGGCGCAGAGGCACCCCTGCCCCGCGGCGCCGGTGGCGACTCCGGGAGGGCTCGGGGGTGCTCGCGCCGAGGTCGCGGGGTGCCCGGCCCGAGAGCCGGCGTGGAGAGGGGGGCGTGGAGAGGAGGCTGGCGGTCCTTTCCGGGGAAGGGGACGCGGGGAGGTGTGTGACCGCGGAAGCCTCCCAACTCTGGACGTAGCCCAGGAGAGGAGGCGAAACTGGCAGTTTGCAGGGACCTGGAAGCCTGTGGTTGCGGCGGGAGGTGAGGGCAGCGGCGCGGGCACTTAGGGGAGCCCCACTCCTCCCCGGAAGGCAGCAGGGGGCCGTCCTCCTTTTCTCTTTGGGGATGAGAAGGGGCCACTACTTGAGAGAACAAAGATGTAGGGGTGAAGGAGGGCTCCCTGGCCGTCGCCTCTCCCACTGATCCCACTGACCCCTGGCCGTGACCCCCGCCGGACAGCGTCCGCCCCATTGTCTGGGAGGGCCCGGGCCAAGTGGCGGGGCAGCGGTGGTACCCATCCGGGGCTCTTCTCGGCCCCCGCTCCCGCGGGCGCCGCCCACCTTCCCCGGGGCTGGGGAGGACCCACCGGCTGGGTGCAAGTGCTGGGTTTGGCCGGTGCCTTGTACGCCCCCGACAGGTAATGGGGGTGATCTTCATCAAGTTCTCCGGGCGTATCTGTGTCACACTGAAAAGCTGGAGCCACTCGCTGGGCTCAGCTCTCTGTTTGGGGAGTGAGCCAATACGTGTAAATTGTGTGTCCATCCTTTGCCACCTGGTAGAATTATTTCGCCCCTGGAGGAGAAGGGGTTGGCTTTTGCTAAGCAGGGCCGAGTAAAACTTAACGGCTCTGAACCGGCGGGAGGAGAGACCTTGAGCAGCAAGGCTGGAGAACAGGCGGTCTCCATCCTGCCCAGCGCAGAAGCTCCCGGGGCGCGCTCTCCTGTTTCAGTCCTGGCTTGCTTTGAAGATCTGGTGAAATGTTTGGGGTCTCTGTTCCGATGAGGGTTAACATGCCTCGCGCAAGTTTGCCCTGGGTTCTTGGGGATGCAGTCCATCCATGCATCTCCTGGTGACTTCCACTTCGAAAGGAGACCAACAACAAGAGACCCCAGAGTCACCGCGGAGCTCCCTAAACCGAAGCCACATGACTGAGGCCAGGGAAAGGGCAGACCTTTTGGGCCATCAGGTTTCCTCTCTAGGGTATCACTGCATAGCTGCCAGAATAAATTACATTTCTCTCTTGGTATTTTAAAAGGCTTTGAAGGTAATTTGGCAACCGTGGGTTAAGGGTCCTCCAGAACAATTTGTCTGTTTGAAGTTGTTTAGTTTATTGAAATTACACAAGCCTGTGTAGTGTAGCTAACAGCTATGGCCCCTTGCCCCGTGTAACCAACCTGTGTGAGCAGAGGAGGTTTATGTGTGATAGACTTTTTGGAAACCAGAATATATGGCATTGCTTTCGCGGTAGTGTTAATACGCCCCCTGTGATATGTTACTTGCTGTAAAAATCATCCAGAGTGTGATATTTACTTACCAAAGGAGAAATAAGTTTAATCAATACGATTTCATCTAGAGGGCATAAAGCTATGTTTCTGTTTATTATCTGTGTCCTTTGAGAACTGGGGGAATGAAATTTGTTCAGTGCATACTAAAAAAACTAAAGTTTTATTTTGCATGTGAAATAATACTTTAAATACGCCCCGCCCCCCCCATCCCCTCTGATCTGAGAATGCTTCAACATACAAGCTCCAGGCCATTAATAGGATCTGTGGATAAGTCAGTACTCCTGCAGATAAAGAAGATTGCCCGGCAAATGTGAGCTCACTGCAGATCATGAACGTTCTTGAAGAAAAGAAGCATTTCCTCCCCGTTAAGCAATCAGGAGATAAAACGTGTGGAGTCAAACCATGATATACGCTGCACTTGCGATCCTAATATATATGTGTATGTGTATGTGTGTACATAACTTGCGGGTCGTGTAATGTATTAAAACATTTGCCTAAGTGAGAAAATAAATTTCACTGGAACCAGGATGTTTGAAAATGATACTTCTTTATATTTGCCCTGTGGTGAGTTGAGCACCTCAAACATGTACCTTCCTTTTTGGGATCCTCTCACCAGGGCACAGGACTCAGAGGACTTAGGTCATTTTTTCAAGGTCAGAGAGCTAGGTCTTGGCAAGGTTACTGGGACTTCGTCTTTCTACCAAACAGCAGTGTCCGGTGATGTTAACATTTCTTCACGTGTCTATTAGCCATCTGGATGTCTTCTTTGGAGAAGTGTCTATTCATGTCTTTTGCCCATTTCTTCACTGGACTGTTTTTTTGGGTGTTGAGCTTGATAAGTTCTTTATAGATTTTGGATACTAACCCTTCATCTGATATGTCGTTGGCAAATATCTTCTCCCATTCTGTCAGTTGCTTTTAGTTTTGCCGATTGTTTCCTTCGCTGTGCAGAAGCTTTTTATCTTGACGAGGTCCTGAGATGGTGCATTTTAATAGCAGTGACTGATCTCTTCTATCCTCACCCTTTTCTCCTGTTGTTCCCTTTTCTCCAAGCCTTCTGGCCATTCCGCTGTTCTGTTCCTTTCTGTCCTAGGAATAACACATCACTCTGGAAGAGTTTTGCAGAGCAAGGGGTGAGGCTGTCAAGGGAACAGGAGACCTTTAAATGAAAATTACTTATTTCATTTAGAAATGCATATGTAATTTACCTTTATGGATTAAAAAAAGGCCAGGTAATAAAAAAAAGATGCCTTTCACACAAGGTGCACTGAGGCGAGGAAGCAGTCATAGGAAGTCAAGCGTCTTTACCGTTAGAACTTGAGAAGCAACACCGGGGCCATTTCTAAGTTGTTTTCCCACCTGGGTTCTCTTCCAATCCTCTCAGCCGCCCCTGGAAGGTGAGAGTGGACATGGTCACTCATTCCACATTCCCAATTTCCTGTCACTGAATTCTGTTCCTTCTCCTTCTGTAGACCCACCCGGGCAAAATTCAGGGCTCTTCCAGAACTTCCCTGTGGTGGGTGATTATCACATTCTGTTCTGTCTCAAGTCTGTTTCCAGCCATGCTCTTGCAATCTCCAGCCTGGGATGGGACCCTCAGTATGGATTCAGGCTATGCTTCTAGAATATCAAACTAATGCATTCACTGAAATCAGGCACTTGGACTCACTGGCCTCTTTCTTGAAGCAGCGACTTTCTTTTTTCAGGGAAATATGCTGATGAGTTTTAGCCCATGGAAAGTGATACAAATTCATTAACATTTTTGTTGTGATATTTCCTGAGAATGGGCAGTCACTCAAGTACACAGGCACTTGACCTAGGAAAGAAGGTCGCACATCTCCAGGGACTAAGTATGTGCTGCCTGGGCTGCCTGATCTAGGTCCCCCGGAGGAGCCTGGTAAGAGTGGGTTTCCTGAACCCATGAGAATCTGGGTGGGACCCAGGACCATCCCTTCAGCCAGCCCTGAGTGATTTCCGTGAGCACTGCATTTTAGAAGCTCTGTGCAGAGGGCGCTCGGGAGTTCACATTTTGCCAGCTCCCACCAGCTAGAATTACCTGGCTTTCCCAACACAGACAGTAGTCTGCACAGATAACTTGGTTATTCTCCCGTTTGATTACAGTAACTGGGAAGACCTGACAGTATATCAGGAGGGTCTCAGGAAGTTTCGCTTCACATTACCCGCCTGTAACTAAACGTGCGCATAGACAAAGGGTTGCCGTTTTCTAATAGATGGTAAATTTCAAGTGGCACCGTCACATCAAGCTGATTTGTATTCTCTGCTGGATTGCAATTCTTTCTGTATGATTGTGTTAACAAGAACGATTTTAAATGACCCGGTCGTTATAATTCTTGCAGTGCACTTGTGTCCCTGGATATGGAGGAAGCTGGGATAGAGTTGTCTAGACCACCCCCTTCATTAGGGTTGCTCAGCCCCTTGCAGTGCGGCTTCCTCTCAGACCCTGCTCGAGAGACGGTCCTCTGCCCTCATCCTTGCTGCTGAACAGCGTGGACAGCAGACCTCTCACCCCTTAGCAGCTCCTGGCTCCTTTGTCTCCTTCCATGGCCTTTCTTCCCTTGAATCTCCTCCAGCTGGCTCTCCCCGTGGGCCCTGTTTCTCCTCTCCTCCCTGTCACGTTCTCCGCTTGCATGTGGCCCAGCCCCAGCTCCAGACCTGCGCCTCCATGGCTTCCTCTCTGGGTGCTTTAAGGCCCAAATCTGCCTGCAGGGCCCCTTACCTGGAGGCCCCATGCCTGCCTGTCTGACTTCAAGCAGAGTTCGGAATGTCTCTTCCTCTCTCCAGGTCACCTCCCTTATTCCCGCCCCTCTCTCCCCTGCCCCAGCATCGGAAGCCGCCTCTGCAGCACTCTTCACCCACCCTTCCCACCCCCTCTACCCCTGCTTCCTGCTTCTCTTGGTCCCCAGGTCCTCAAGGTTGATCTTGCAAACACTGCTGAGAGGAGCCTTCTTTGTTCTGACCTTTACCGGCTATGCTTGGTCAAGTCTTCATCTCCTTGTGGGGCTGAGGGCTGAGTTCCTAATTCAACTTGCTGGGCTAGGCTGTGCCCTCAGATCTGATCACAGATGCCAGAGTGATTTATCTGAAATGCCAATCTGGCCAGGAGGCCTGTGGCTGAAAAGGCTTCAGTGATTTCCCATTACCCACGGCACCGAGCCCGTGCCACTCTGCACACAGCCTGTGTGGCTCCTGACCCCGTCCCGTCCACCCTCTGGCCTCCCCACGGTCCCAACTCACGTCTGCTACCTTGGACGGCACGGAGTTGCCTGTCGGCCCCCACCCAGAATTCAGCAGTTCCGAACGCGCAGACTTTATTCATTCTGTGTGCCGCGAACCTGCTTCTCACTCTGTCCAGCTGGGGTCAGATCCAGAGCATCTTCCCGGAACACCCACACCCCATAGATGTCCCTTCCGACTCCACGCACGGCTTGTGCCTGTCCTTCGTGCTGCCTGCTGTGTTTGAATGTCTGACTTCCGCTCTCCATCCTCGAGTGTCTCTGTGTTCGCGTGTGGCTTGGTAGCTGTTATATGAATGCATAGAATCCCTGCAAAAGGCAGGTGACTCAGAGCCCTGGAAATGCCTTTTGGAGACTCCAGCACTGACCGCTGTGTGTGTTTCATCCATGTGGAGTCCGTCTCACTTCACCGTGCCTCTCCTCTCTGCCACCAGCCCAGACGCTACCCCACGGATCCCTCCCACTGTGTCCTTCTCCCTCCAGTGAAAATCATCCCCTTATGTTACAGATAAGGAAAAGAAACCTAGAGAGACGACGGAGTAATGTATTCAGAATCACACCTGCTAGTTCAGGATAGATCAGGACTTGCATAAAGGTCTGGTTATTAATTCTGTGCTTTTATCACTAGGCAAAAATCTGGCTCTTTCTGTTTAAGAGAAAAACATTTTTTTGTTTTTGGCTTCTTTGACAAGTGCCCCTCGGAAAACCGTCAGCAGCCAGTGGCAACACAATGGAGGCTGGGGGCAGGAGTGACCTGTGACTTCTTTGTGTTGTGTTGTAGCCTGGAAGCTACACGTGGTGTTTACATTTTTAAAGGACAGGAGAAGCCACGCAGCACAGCACAGCACGGCAGAGCATGTGTGACCCACCGGGACCCCGTGGTCCTCGTAGCCTCAAATACTTGCTATCTTGCCCCTTCCGGAAGATGTCTGCTGAGTCGATGAGGAGAAACGGTGGGGCCTGAAGGTCACGTTCAGTGTAATTTACGTGGAACCTGAGTTCGGTAAATAATCATCATCCCCCCAAAAAGGACATGTAAAAAATAAGTTGTAGCTTATTTTTAAGTTGTAATTCAGTTGTAGCTGAATTTTAAGAGGAAAAAACATGAAGGCAGAGCCTGTATTTCATTCAAATGCTTGATACCTTATATTCATTTCTTAAGTTTTTTTATGCTTCTCCTTTACCCACACGCGATTCCTATGATAGACGGCATCACTATGAAAGTAATGTAAGTAAAGTAAGTCAGTTGTGTCCCTCAAAATTGCGGAGGACGTTTTTGGTTACAAAAAATAACGTTTGGAGATAGGTATAAAGGTGAGTTTGATGTTCAAATTCTCATAAGCTAAATTGAATTACACGTAAAAATGGGCATTTGAATATATTCCTTTTCTATAACTGAAGTGTTGAATGCCTTCTTTTGTACTATTACTAGAATTAGTGTTTTAAAAATGAACTTGGTGGGTTACAGCCGCTAGCATGTAGGACTGTATGCCTTTAATGAACACATTTGAAATATTAAATAATTCCTTTAAGAATGATAAAGTCTTCTCTGGGTGTACTCATTTTCTTTTTAATTTAGATTCTTGGTTATAAGCAGTTCAGCTATACGTGGTTCGAGAGTCCCTGGGTAGAAATCATTCCATGAGCTCTCAAATCTTCTTTTAAAAAGTCTATTAATATGCCTTTTATCTTTATGATTTGGGACAGTGAGTCATTAACTTTACATTCATTTCAGTGATTTAAAACTAAATGCAAGAGCAAGACAAAAGAACTTTGGCATAAGAAACAGAGGAATTTAGTAGAATGGAATACTGTGAAAGGCATTTTATATAGGTTTGAGCTTACTGCGTTCATTTTCTAGTGTGTAGAAAGGAGCAAGTCACCGTTTTCTGGAGTGGAATGAAGCATGCTATTTGCTGAAGCTACACACGTGTGAGAATTCACATAAGGATGATGAGTAGAATTTTCCTAATGTAGGTGATAAAAGGGGCATTGGGGCAAGAAATTACAGTGCAGTGTAAGTGTGCGACACGGCGAGTGTGCAGGACAGCATAGGTGTGCCATACGGTGAGTAGGCAGGACAGTATAAGTGTGCGACACGGTGAGCACGCAGTGCGGCATAGGTGTGCGACATGGTGAGTGTGCGGTGCAGTGTAAGTGAGCAGTACGGTGAGTGTGCGGCACGCTGAGTGTGCGATCCAGCGTACATGTGAAATGAAGCGTGAATGCTCAGTGCACTGTAAATGGTCAGCGAGGAGGTGAACTTGAAGTGGACAGCGGATGATGAAATTCCAGGTCTGCTTCTCACTTCTCCGGCACCACAAATACGGGGAAAAACCTTTCTAGACCTCTTCTGTGACACGGAGTCCACAAAGTGGCCGCCTTCCGGGGTCAAATGTGGGGTTCACGGAGGTAAACCTGCTTGGACCCACTTAGCTTGGGACTTGTCACTGCACAGGAGCTCTTTGAAGGTCAGGTCGTGTTATCCTGCCTGGAGGAGACGTCGGTGTGCTAGGACTTCCGCTGAAGTGTTGTTCTGAGCACGTCTGGGTTCCTTGAACAAGTTGGGGTGCTAATTAAGAAGCTCTTCCTGAGCGGCAAGACCCTGGGAGGAAGTGCTGTGAGGGATCTGAGCCTGCTCGTTGGTGACAGAAACTTGGTGAAACCATTGGAAGAAAATGATCACACCGTCCCGTACTACGTTGAGATAGTCTGGTGCATAGTGGACCCAAGGGCAGGGGGGTTTGAGATGCTGGGAGGAAAGAGCCCCGGGGACAGAGACCGGAAGATCAGGTGGGGCGTAGATGACGTGGGGGACACAAAGCAGCCTCGCGGCTCTGCAGTCACACTGTCATTACGGGGAAGCCAAAGAAGTCGCGTAGAAACGGCACATCGCTAAGGCCCGCCCGTGAGGTGACATTTGGTGAGCACGTGCCGACGAGGTGGAGAAGGAGCAAATGTCCACCCAAATCGACAAAGAGTAATGTGAACCCACATGAAGAATGTCAGGGCTAACTCTCATCACCAGTGCAGGTTTGAAAAAAAATGCTGGAGATCATAAACAGGCTTATTTTCGCAGTGTGTAGGGCAAGAAGGCCAAGGCCATGGTCGCCTCTGCTAGGGACTGATGATGTAAAAAGTAAAGGTCACGTAAAGATGGGTCTCCTCATTGTAATTTTGGTCCCCATCTTCTTCATCAAAGACAATGAGCTTACACGAGGAAAACAAACCAGAATCTTGGGTGAAAGCCCAGGATAGGTGAGGAAATTAAAACAAAAATTTATGTATGTATTTCTTTTATTGAAGATTTGTTTTTAATTTGAGAGAGAGAGACAGCATGAGCAGGGGAGGTGCAGAGAGAGAGGGAGATAAAGAATCCGAAGCCGGCTCCAGGTTCTGAGCTGTCAGCACAGAGCCCGATGCAGGGCTCGAACCCACGAACTGTGAGATCATGACCTGAGCTGAAGTTGGACGCTTAACTGACTGGCCACCCAGGGGCCCCTCTGTATTTCTTTTAAATAAACTCAGGTGAGGCTCAGGTGAGTCACATGCCAGGTTACTAAAAGGACATCAGGTGTGATTGGGGGTGCTCTTGGCAATCCTGGAACATGATGGAGAATGACAGAGACCCCAGAGAACTGGGCAGATCCGATGTCCCAAGCTTCATAAAGTATCCTAGAGACTATAAATTGGTATAGAGGTTCCAATCCCAAATAATGCATTATATGTATTAGGTACACACCCTCATCACAGATAATTTTTAAGCCATTAGAGAAACACAAGGAACCAGAATAGCTCACAAAAGTAAGTCATTACAAACTAACCTGACTGCTTAGTTGAAAAGCGAATTACAATTAATCCGCATTTAGCCCATGTATAAAATTAGGTGAATTAATTTCTAAGGTTCCTATTTATAAGAATTTATGGTAGAGTTTAGTTTGATTTTTTTTTTGTTATCAGCTTTTTTTTTTTTCTCATAGTGGCAAAACGCACCTAACAGAAAGTTTACCATCACAATCATTTTTAAGCATACAGGTCTCTAGTTTTTCCCTTTGCACAACTGAAATCTTATACTCCTTGAATGACAATTTCCAGTTTCCCTCCCCTGCCGGCAACCCCTGCAGCCACACCCCACTTTCCATCTCAGAGTTTGGCTGCTTTAGATTCCTCATATAAACAGAAGCATGCTGTATTTTTTCATCTTTTTGTTTTGCCTTTTTCACTTAGCGTAGTGTCCTTTTTGTAGCGTATGACGGGACTTGGTTTTTTTTCCCCAACGCTGAATAATATTCCATTGTGTGTATGCACTGTCTTTTCCTTATCTAATCATCCATCAACGGACAGTTCGCTTTCTTTCTCCTTTTAGCAACTGTGAATAATGCTGAGATGAATATGGGTGTACAAATATCCCTTTGACATCCCGTTTTCGGTTCTTTTTTGACATATATCTCAAAGTGGGATTACTAAATTGTCTGATAATCCTATTTTAAATTTTTTTCCAGCTTTATGGAGATGTAATTGACATAACTGTGCAAATGTAAGGTGCCCAAGGAAGGGACTCTATACAAGTATATATTGCAAAATGATTACCGCAGTATAGTCAACACATCCATCACCTTACATAGTTACAGTTTTGCATGTGCCTGTGTGGTGAGCACTTTAAATATCCACCTCTTGCTTATATATTACAGTTTATACTTATTACTTACATATAACATAACATGGTTAATCATAGTCGCCATGCTGTATGTTACATCACAGAACTTATTCACTTTACAATTTTTAAAAATGTTTTAATGTTTAATGTTTTGAGAGAGAGAGAGAGAGAGAGAGAGAGAGAGAGAGAGAGAGTGCCAGGGAGGGGCAGAGTGGAAGGGAGACACAGAATCTGAAGCAGGCTCCAAGCTGTCAGCACAGAGCCTGACATGGGGCTCGAACCCACGAACCATGAGATCATGACCTGAGCCGATGTCAGCCGTTTAACAGATTGAGCTACCCAGGCATCCCAGAACTTATTCATTTTATAATTGGAAGTTGACCTTTGCCCACCACTAGTCATCTCCCTACTTCCCAGCTCCCACTGCCCACCCCGACCACCCCCATTTGTTCTCTGTTTCTACAAGATTGTTTTAAAATTTTGTTTTAACATATGTGAGACCATACGGTATTTGTCTTCCTCTGTCTGACTTGTTTCACTTAGCCTAAAGACCTCAAGATTCATCCATTTGTCATATACATGCCATATATACATATACATGACATATACATGTCATATACATCCATTTGTGTGTGTGTGTGTGTGTGTGTGTGTGTGTATATATATATAATGGAATATTATTATAATGGAATATGATTTTTTTTGAGAATCTCCATACTATCATCCATAATGGCTGCATCATTTTACATTCCTACCAACAGTTCATAAGGGTTCCAATTTCTCCACATCCTTGCCGAAGCCTGTTAGTTTTTGTTTTCTTGATAGTGGCCATCATAACTCAGGTGAAGTGATATCTCGTTGTGGTTTTGATTTGTGTTAGTGATGTTGAGCATTCTTCTATATACTTGTTGGTCGTATATCATCTTTGGAAATGATCTTTGCTCATTTTAAATAATATAGTTTTTCTTGTTGAGTTGTAGGAGATTTTTAAATATTTTGGATGTTAACCCCTTACCATATATAGGTTTTGCAAATATTTTCTCTTATTCTCTAGATTGCCTTTTCACCCTGATGATTGCTTCCTTTGCTGTACAGGCATTTTAAAGTTTGCTTTAGTCTCATTTGTTTATTTTTGCTTTCTGGTGTCTGTGTTTTTGGTGGAATAGGCAAGATACCACTGCTCAATTCAGTGCCATGAAGCTGATCTCCTATATTTTCTTCTGGGAGCTTTATAGTTTCAAGGCTTATGCTTAGGTCTTCAGTCTATTTTGAGTTGGTTTTTGTATGTGGTATAAAGTAAGGATCCAACTTCATTCTTTTGTATGTGGGCATTCAGTTTTCCCAGCATCTTTGCTCAAGAGACTACCCTTCCCCTCTTAGGTAATCTTGGCACCCTCACTGAAGATCATTTGGCCACATACAGGAGGATTTATTCCTGTGCTCTGTATTCTGTTCCATTGGTCTACACATCTGTCTTTGGGCCATACTATACTGTTTTGATCATTACAGCTTTGTGATATGTTCTGAAATCAGAAAGCATGAAACTTCCAGTTTGTCCTTTGTCAGGATTGTTTTCACTATATGGGGTCCTTTGGCATTATCTATTTTAGGATAGACTTTTTTATTTGTGCAAAAAATGCCATTGAGATTTCAATAGAGATTGAATTACATCTATAGATCACTTTGGGAAGTATGGGCATTTTATAATACTAAGTCTTCCAATCCATCAACGTGGGTTGTCTTTCTATTTATTTGTGTCTTTTTATTTTATTTTATTTTATTTTATTTTATTTTATTTTACTTTATTTTTAATTTTTTAAAAATTTTACTTAATTTTGAGAGAGAGAGAGAGAAAAAGAGAGCGAGCATGAGTGGGGGAGGAACAGAGTGAGAGGGAAACACAGAATCCAAAGCAGGCTCCAGGCTCTGAGCTGGCAGCACAAAGCCTGACACGGGGCTTGAACCCACAAACTGTGAGATCTTGACCTGAGCCGAAGTCAGATGCCCAATCGACTGAGCCGCCTAGGCGCCCCTATTTATGTCTCTTTAAAAATTTTCAACAATATTTTGTAGTTTCTGGGGTACAAATCTTTTCACTCCCTTGGTAACGTTTATTCCTGAGTATTTTATTCTTTTTGATGCTATTGTAAATGGGATCGTTTTCTTAATTTTCTTTTAAAACTGTTCACTCAAAAAAATTTGTCATTCCTGGTATACAGAAACACAACTGATTTTTGTGTGTTGATTTTGCATCCTGAAAATTCACTTTATTTGCTTATTCTAATAGTTATTTAGGTGGAGTTTTTAGGATTTTCTACATATAAGGGCATGTTGTCTATGAACAGAGATAATTTTACTTCTTCCTTTCCAGTTTGGATGATTTTGATTTCTTTTTCTTGTCTAATTGCTTTGGCTAGGACTTCCAGTATGTTGTTGAATAAGAGTGGTAAGAATGGGTATCCTTTCCTTCTTCCTGGTCTTACAGGAAAAGCTTTCAGTTTTTCACCATTGAGTATGATGTTAGCCATGGGCTTTTCATATATGGCTTTTAAAAAATATTATGATAATTTCCTCCTATTTCTACCTTGTTGAACATTTTTATTATGGAAGGATATTGTGTTGAGTTTTGTCAGATGCTTTTTCTGTGTCATTTGAGATGGTCATGTAAATTTTGCCCTTTGTTCTATTAAATTTGTTTTTTTTAATGTTTATTTATTATTGAGAGAGAGAGAGAGAGAGAGAGAGACAGACAGACAGAGACAGAGCACGAGGAGGAGAGGGGCAGAGAGAGAGACAGAAACACAGAATCTGAAGCAGGCTCCAGGCTCTAAGGTGTCAGCCAGATCCCGATGTGGGGCTCAAACTCATGGACCATGAGATCATGACCTGAGCTGAAGTTGGATGCTTAATGGACTGAGCTACCCAGGTGTCACTGCCCTTTGTTCTATTAATGGGATGTATTGTATTAATAGATTTTAAAATACTGAAATATTCCTGCTTCTCAGGAGTAAATCCCACTTGGTCATGGTATATATTGATTTTAATGTGCTTTGAATTTAGTTTGCTACTATTTTGTTGAGGATTTTTCATCAATATTTACCATGGATATTGGTCTGTAGTGTTCTTTTCATGTAGTATCTTTGTCTTAGTATCAGGTTAATACTAGCATCATAAAATGAGATTGGAAGTGTTTCTTCTTCAACTTTTTGGAAGACTTTGAGAAGGATTAGCGTTAATTCTTCTTTAAATGTTTGGTAGAATTCTCCAGTGATGTCATCTGGTTCTGGGCTTTTCTTTGTTGGGAGGTTATGATTACTAATTAGATCTCCTTACTGGGTATAGTTCAGCTCAGATTTTTTGATGTATTTTTGGTATATTTTGGTGTATTTGGTATATTTGAGGAATGTATCCATTTCTACTAGGTTATCCAATGTTGGCATACAGTTGTTCATACTGGTCTCTTATAAATCTTTTTCTTTCTTTGGCCTCAGTTGTCATATATCTTCTTCATTTCTGACTTATTTGAGTCATTTTTCTCTTAGTCTAGCTAAGGATTTCTCAGTTTTGTCTATCTTTTCAAAGCTCCCCTCTTAGTTTCATTCACTGTATTTTTTTCTATTCTCCATTTTATCTATTTCTGTTCTAATCTTTATTATTTCCTTCTTTCTAATTTTAGGCTCACTTTCTTTTCTAGGTCCTTCATGTGTAAAGTTAGGTTATTAATTTCAGGTCTTCTTGCTACTGATTTACTGTGTCTCATAGGTTTGCTATGTTGCGTTCTCATTTTTACTTGTCTCAAGATATTTTCTAATTTCCTTTGTGATGTTTTCTTAGACTCATTGTTTTTTAGGAGTGTGTTTTTTTCACATACCTACGAATGTTCCACTTTATTCTCCTGTTCCTGATATTTAGTTTCTTTCTGTTGTGGTAAAAAAAAAAAAAAAAAAGATACCTGGTATGGTCGCATACCAATATTCTTAATTGTTTTTCAATATTCTTAAATTTTTACATCTTGTTTTGTGGCTAATATGTCCTAATACATCATCTACCCTGGAGAATGTCTGTGTACACTTGGAGAACGGTGTGTATGTTGTCGTTGTTGGGTAGAGTGTTCCGTGTATGTCTGCTAGGATGAATTGGTCAGTCGTGTTCAAGTCCTCTCTTCATTTATTGATCTTCTGTCTGGCTGTTCTTGTCATTATTGAAAATGGGCTATGTTAGTCAGGGTTAAGGAAAGAAAAGGAAATTTTTTGTCAGGAATTGGATCATGTGATTTTAGAAGCTGAGAAGTCCCATGGTATGCTTTCTGTGAACCAAAGGCCTAGGAAAGAAAGCTTGTGATGTAATTCATTCTGAGTCCTGTAGCCTGAGAAGCAGGAGAACTATGGTATCAATCCTACTCCAAGGGCAGAAGATGAAGTGAAATGTTCCAGCTCAGTGAGGCATGGATAAAGGGACAGATTCCTCCTCCTTCTGCTTTTTGTTTTCTTCAGGACCTCAATGGATTGGATGATGCCCAACCACACTGGGTACGGCAATCTACTTTCTGAGTTCACCAGTTAAAATTCTCATCTTATCTGGAAACACTCTGATAGACACAACCGGAAACCATGTTTAATCTGGGAAGCCCACGGCCCACCCAAATGAACACAGAATGAACCATCACATGAGCTTTTGAAATCTCCTGCCACTGTTGTATTACGATCTATTTCTGCTTTAAATTATGGCAGTTTTTTCAAGTACTTGGGATCTGACATGAGGTGTATACGTATTTATAATTGTTATGTATTTCTGGTGAATTGACCCTTTTGTCATCATATAATGTCTTCGTCTTTTTTGACAATGTTTGACTTCACATGCATTTTATCTGCTATAAATATATCTATTTCTGCTCTCTTTTGGTGACTCTTTAGATGGAATATGTTTTCCTATGTTTTCACCTTCAGCCTGTGTGTGCCATTACATCTAAAGTGAGTCTCTTTCTGGGGTGCCTGGGTGGCTCAGTCGGTTGAGTGTCCGACTTTGACTCAGGTCATGATTTCGCGGTTTGTGAGTTCGGCCCCGGGTTTGGCTCTGTGCTGACAGCTTGGAGCCTGGAACCTGCTTCAGATTCTGTGTCTCCTTCTCTCTCTGTCCCTTCCCTGCTCATGCTCTGTCTGTCTCTCTCAAAGATAAAGATTTAAAAAAAAAAAAAAGGGAGTCTTTTTTTTTACTTCCATTCAACTACTTTATGTTTTTTTGTTTGGAAAGTTTAAACCATTTACATATAAAGTAATTATTGACAGGGAAGGACTTACTAATGACATTTTGTTCATTGTTTCCTATTTATCTTATAGTTGTTTTGTTCTATTTTTCCCCTTCTCGTTGCCTTCCTTTACGTTTTGTCAATCTTTTGTAGTGACATACTTAGCTTCCTTATTTTCTTTTGTAGATCTTCTGTTGTTGTTTTTCTTTGTGGTTTCCATGGGGATTACATAAAATGTCTTATAGTTATATAAGAAAGAACCAATCAGAGATGAAGAACATAATAAATGAAATTAAAAATATACTTGATGGAATAAATAGGAGGCTGTAAGAAGCAGAGGAACAAACTAATGAACTAGAAATCAGAATAATGGAAAGTAATCAAGCTTAACAAATGAGAAGAAAAAGAATTATGCAAAATGAGAATAGACTTAGGGAACTCTGTGACTTCATCAAGTATAATCACATTTGCATTATAGGGATCCCAGAAGGAGGAGAGAGAGCAAATGGGGCAGACAATTTAGTTGAATAAATAGTAGCTGAAAACTTCCTTAACCCAGGGAATGAAATAGATATCCAGATCCAGAAGGCACAGAGATCTCCTAAAAATCAACCTAAGGAGGGGGTGCCTGGGTGATTCAGTCGGTTAAATGCCTGACTGTTCATTTCAGCTCAGATCATGATCTCACAGTCATGAGATTGAGCCCCTTGTTGGGCTCCACGTTGGGCATGGAGCCTGCTTAAGATTCTCTCTCTCCCTCTCCCTCTGCCCTTCCACTACTTGCATGTGCACTCTCTCGAAAAAATGAAACAGAACAAAAATCAACCCAAGGGGGTTCCCATAAAGACACATAGTAATCAAAATGGTAAACAAAGTAGTGATAAATAAAAAAAAAATTAAAAGCAGCAAGAGAAAAGAAGGCAGTTACATACCAGGGAAATCCCCATAAGGCTATTAGTGGATTTTTCAGCAGAAACTGTGCAGGACAGAAGGCAGTGGCATGATATATTCAAGGTGTAAAGGGAAACATCTACAGCCAAGAATACTCTATTTAGCTGTCATTCAGAACAGAAGGGGAGATAAGGGACACCTGACTGGTTTAGTTGGTAAAGAATATGACTCTTGATTTTGGGGTTGTGAGTTTGAGCCCCACATTGAGTGTAACAATTACTTAAAAATAAAGTCTTAAAAAAAGAAGAGATAAGTTTCCCAGACAAACAAAAACTAAAGGAGTTCATGACCACTAAACCAGCCCTATAAGAAATATTAAAGGGGACTCTGAGTGGAAAGAAAAGACTGTAAGTGAGAGTATGAAAGGTAGAAGACACAAAAACAGTTTAAATAGGTATTTCTATAAAAAATAGTTAAGGGATTCACAAGATAAAAGGATATAAAGTATGACACCATATATCTAAAATGTTGGGGAGGGAGGAGTAAAGAATGTGTTTGACCTTAAGTGACTATCAACTTAATATAGACAGCTATAGAAGATGTCATACACAATCCTAATGGTAAAAAAAAAGGCACTAATCAAAAATCAAAAGCCACTAACATACAAAGAATAAAAAGGAATCCAAGTATATCACTAAAGAAAACCAGCAAACCATGAGAGACAGTAAGAGAAGAAAGGATCAGAGAAAAACTATAAAAACAACCACAAAGCAAGTAAGAAAATGGCAATACCTATCTATCAGTAGTTACTTTGAGGGTAAATGCACTAAGTGCTCCAATCAAAAGACATGGGGTGACACAGTGGATAAGAAAAATAAGACCTATCTGTATGCTGCCTACAAGAAACTAATTTGAGACCTAAACACATCTCTAGATTGAAAGTGATGGAATGAAGAAACATTTATCATGCAAAGGGATATATCAAAAGAAGTAGCAATACTTAGATAAAATAGACTTTAAAACAAAGACTATACAAGAGACAGAGAGGGATGCCATATAATAATAAATGGGACAATCCAACAAGAAATAACAATTGTAAATATTTTTGTATCCAACATGGGAACACCCAAATACATAAAACAATAACAGACATAAAGGAACTGAATTGATAGTAATACAACAATGGTAGGAGACTTTAACAAATCAAGTACGTCAATGGAAAGATCATCCAAACAGAAAATCAACAAGGAAACAATGGCTTTGAATGACACCCTGGGCCAGATGGATTTAGCAGATATATTCAGGACATTCCATCCTAAAACAGCAGAGTACACATTTTTTTCAAGTGCACATGGAACTTTCTCCAGGATAAATCACATATTAGGCCACAAAACAAGCCGCAAGAAATTAAAAAAGATCGAAGTCATATGTATCTTTTCTGACCACAATTCTAGGAGACTAAGAATCAACAACAACAACAACAAAATCTGGAGGGAAAACAAATGCTTGGGCATTAAATAGCATGCTACTAAAGAATGAATGGGTCAACCAAGAAATCAAATAAAAAAGAACATGGAAGCAAACAAATATGAAAACACAACTGTCCAAAACTGTTGTGATGCAGCAAAAGCAGTTCTGAGAGGAAAGGTTATAGCAACACAAGTCTCCCTCAAGAAGAAAGAAAAATCTCAAATAAACAACTGAGTGTTCCCCCTAAGGGAGCTAGAAAAGCAAACAGAAGCCAACACTAGCAGAAGGAAGCGAACAATAAAGATTACAGCAGAAATAAATGACATAGAAGCTAAAAAACCAATAGAATAGATCGGTGAAACCAGGGCCTGTTTCTTTGAAAAGATCAACAAAATTGATAAATCTCTCTAGGCAGACTCATAAAAAGCAGGAAAGACTTAAAAAATCACAAATGAAAGAGGAAAAATAACAAAAGAGCACCATGAAATACAATTTTAAGAGAATATTTTGAAAAACTCTATGCCAACAAATTAGACAGCCCAGAAGAAATGGATAAATTCCTGCAAATGTATAACCTACCAAAACTGAAGCAGGAAGAAATTGAACATTTGAACAGATTGATTACCAGCAGAGGAGATTGAATCAGTAATCAAGAAACTCCCAACAAACAAAAGTCCAGGACCCAAAGGCTTCACAGGTGAATTCTACCAAACATTTTAAGAAGAGTTAATACCTATTCTTCTCAAACTATTCCAATAAGTGTAAGAGGAAGGAAAACTTCCAAATTTATTTTATGAGGCCAGTATCATCCTGATACCAAACTAAATAAAGACACCACACACACACACACACACACACACACACACACACACAGAAAACTACAGAACAACATACCTAATGGACATAGATAAAAAAATCCTCAACAGAATACCAGCAAGTCAAATCCAACAATACATTGAAAAAAAAAAAACCCAAAAAACAAAAACCAAAAAAAAAAAAAAAAAAAAAAAAAAAAAAAAAAAAAAAAAAACCACCCACCATGATCAAGTGGGATTTATTCCTGGGATGCAGGAGTCATTCAATGTTTGCAAATCAGTCAGTGTGATGCATGACATCAACAACAGAAAGGATAAAAAGCATATGATCATTGAAATAGATGCAGAAAAAGCATTTGACAAAGTACATTAATTCATAATAAAAGCCTCAACAAAGTAGGTTCAGAGGGAACATACCTCAACATAATAAAGGCTGTTTGTGGAAAACCCATGCCAACATCATACTCAATGGGGGAAAAACTGAAAGCTTTCTGAGATCAGGAACAAGATCGGGATGTCCACTCTCATCACTCTTATTTAACATAGAACTGTAAGTCCTACCCACAGCAGTCAGACAAACAGAAATAAAAGGCATTCAAATTGGTAAGGAAGAAGTAATATTTTCACATGACATGGATACTACATATAGAAAACCTGAAGGAGTCCACCAAAAAAGTACTAGAACTGATACATAAATTCAGTAAAGTTACAGAACACAAAATCAATGTGCAGATATCTGTTGCATTTCTATACTCTAATAAGGAAGCTGCAGAAAGAGAAATTAAGAAAATGATCTCATTTACAATTGCACCGGAAATAATACGCTACCTAAGAATAAACCTAGCCAAAGAGGATAAAGACCTATACTAGGAAAACTATTAAACATTGATCAAAGAAGTTGAAGAGGGCACAAAGAAAATGGAAAGACAGTCCATTCTCATGGATTGGAAGAAAAATTTGTTCACGTCTATTCTATCAAAGTGATCTAAAAAGTTAATGCCATCCCTATCAAAATATTGACAGCATTTTCTACAGAACTATAACAAAAAATCCTAAAGTTTATATGGAACCACAAAAAACCCTGCATAAGCAAAGCAATCTTGAGAAAGAAAAGCAAAGCTGGAGGTATCACAATTCTAGACATCAAGTTATATTACAAAACTGTAGTTGAAACAGTAGATAGTGGCACAAAAATAGACACACAGATCAATGGAACATAACAGAAAACCTAGAAACAAACCCATAATTAAATGGTGAATTAATCTTTGACAAAGCAGGAAAGACTAATGGGAAAAAGACTGTCTCTTCAACAAATGGTATTGGAAAAACTGGTCAGCTACATGCAAAACAATGAAATTGGACGACTTTCTTAAACCATACACAAAAATAAACTCAAAATGGATGAAAGACCTAAATGTGAGACCTGGAACCATAAAAATCCTAGAAGAGAGCACAAGCAGTAATTTCTCTGACACTGGCCATAGCTACATCTGTCTAGATATGTCTCCTGAGACAAGGGAAATGAGAGCAAAATAAACTATTGGGACTACAGCAAACTAAAAAAGTTTTGCACTGTGAAGGGAACAATCAATAAAACTAAAAGGCAACATATGGAATGGGAGAAGACATTTGCAAGTTATGTTATCTGATAAAGGATTAGTACTCAAAATGTATAAAGAACTTTTACAGCTCAGTACTCAGAAAACAAATAGTCCAATTAAAAATGGGCAGAAGACATGAACAGACATTTCTCCAATGAAGATATACAGATGACCAGCAGACACATGAAAAGATGCTCAACATCACTCATCATCAGGATAATGCAAATCAAAACTGTAGTGGATATCACCTCACATCTGTCAGAATGGCTAAAATTAAAAACAACACCACCACCAACACACAGGAAATAGCCACGTTTTGGCAAGGGTGTGGAGACAAAGGAGCTCTCTTACATTGTTATTGGGGATGCCCACTGGTGTATCCACTGTGGAAAACAGTATGAAGTTTCCTCAAAAAAATTTAAAATAAATTTAATTACCTTTGGATCCAGTAATCACACTACTGATTTATCTCCACCCCCCAAAAACACAAAGGGATACATGCACCCCTATGTTTATTGTGACATTATTTACAATAGCTAAATATGGAAGCAGCCCAAGTGTCCATTAATAGAAGAATGAATAAAGAAGAGGTAGAATATTCAGCCATAAAAAGAATGAAATTTTGCCCTTTGCAAGGACATGGATGGAGCTAGAGAGTACAGTGCTAAGCCAAACAAATTAATCAAAGAAAGATAAATACCATATGATTTCACTTACATGTGGAAATTAAGAAACAATACAAATGAGCAATGGAAAAAAAGAGGGGGGGTGCCTGGGTGACTCAGTTGGTTAAGTGTTCGACTCTTGATTTTGGCTCAGATCACAGTCTCATGGTTTGTGTGTTCAAGTCTCACATTGGGCTCTGTGCTGACCGTGCAGAGTCTGCTTGGGATTCTCTCTCTGCCCCTCCCCTGCTCTCTCTCTCTCTCTCTATAAATAAATAAAATTAAAAAGATTAGAGAGAGAAAGAGAGAGAGAAGGGCAAACCAAGAAACAGACTTCTAACTACAGAGAACACACTGAGAATTACCAGAAGGAAGGTGAGCAGGGAAATGGTGGAATTAGGGGATGGGGATTAAGGAGTACACCTGTTGTGATGAGCCCTGGGTGATGTATGGAAGTGCTGAATCACTATATTGTACACCTGAAACTAACATAACATTGTATGTTAACTATGTGGGGATTAAAAAAATCATATAAAGATCTATTTTAAGCTGACAATAACTTTATAGAAAATCTCTACTCCTTTACACCCCCCGCCATTTTATGTTCTTGATGTCACGTATTACATTTTCATACTGTGTATCCATTAGCATAACTTTATAGTTATTTCTTATGCTTTGGTCTTTTGAATTTTATACTGTAATTAAAAGTGATGTAAGCACTATCATTACAGTATTATGGGATTCTGTGTTTGAGTAATACTTGCCTTTACCAGAGAGTTTTACATTGTTGCATGCTTTCTTTTTTATGTGAGCATTTTCCACTTCAGTTTGAAGGACTCTGATTAGCATTTCTTGTAACGCAGTTCTCGTGGTACTGTGTCTCTCAACTTCTGCTTATCTGGGAAAGTCTATTTCTCTTCCATATTTGCAGGACAGTTGGGTATATTCTGTTTTTTAAAATGTTTTATTTTATTTATTTTGAGCGAGGATTAGAGACAGAAAGAGAGGGGAAGAGAGAATCCCAAGCAGGATCCCTGACTTCACTGCAGAGCCCCATGCAGGACTTGATCTTATGATCCGAGAGATCGTGACATGAGACAAAATGAAGAGTCAAATGCTTAACCGACTGAGCCACCAGGTGCCCAGGTATATTCTCAATTGGCAAGTTTTTTTTTTCTTTTAGTACTTTGAATATATTATCCCACTCCTTTCAGACTTGAAAGATTTATCTTGGAAAATCTGCTGATAACATTATGAGAGCTCCCTAGTACATGATGAGTCACTTTTCTTTTGCCATTTTCAGGATTCTCTTTTCATCTTTGACTTTTGACAGTTTGATCGTGTGTCTCAATGTGGGTCTTCTGGGTTCATCCTAATAGGAATACATTGAGCTTCTTAAATATGTCCATTTCCTTCCTTAGACATGGAAAATTTTTAGCCAGTATTTATTCAAAGAAACTCTTTTTTTGTTTGTCTTTCTTCTAGGAATCCCATTTGAGTATATTGATCTCCTTTTAATGTCTTATTTAATGGGGCTATTCTGAATTTGTTGTCAGATATTTCATTGATTTTTCAATTCTTTAAGATTGATTTTGGAGACTTGGTTTTCCTTTGATTGTGTCATGGTTTTCTTTTTCCTCTTTCTTTCTTTCCTTCCTTCCTTCCTTCCTTCCTTCCTTCCTTCCTTCCTGGGACTTGGGATTATGAAAAAACAGCCACCTACCCTACTTTTCATAGTCTGGCTATGTACAGGGTCAAACCTTCACCGATCAACCTAGTTAGAGACTCTGGGAGTCCCCTAAACCTTTATGGGGATACGTCTTCTCTGTGTGATCTTTCAATTGGAGAAGTTTACCAGTTTCTTTCTCAGGAGCTTGTAACCTCCCCCTCCCTCTGGTGTCTGTGATGCGGCAGGCTCTCTGGTGCTGGAGGAAGTCATGGAGCTCTCTTCCATTCTCAGTGGTTCCCAGGCATCCAGGGTGTGCTGGTTCAGTCAGTGCCCCGCGTCAGGCTAGACAGAAACTAGTCCCCCAGGCAGCCTACAAAAGCTGCAATGTTCCATGCATGTTCCTCTCTTCTTTTTTCCTTCCTGAGGTAGAAGGTATGGGTTGGGAATTTTCTCCCAATCATGAGGGGCTGTGCCAACTTGGGGGCAGGGCAGTTGTGGATAGAAACCAAAGGCTTTTCTTATTCATTTCAATGCAGCTATTCTTGGCATTGGGCCTGGCTGGGCTACAGTAACTACTGTGGGGCATTTTGGTCTATTTATTATTTTTGTCAAGTCAGTGAATCTGTGGGAGAACCAGAGATGGGGCTTCTCATTCCATCATCTTGCTGATGCCACTCCATAGGCTGGAGTTTAGTTTGATTTTAACAAGGAGGCTTTCCAACTTTTTTGGATTTGACCGACGGCATCATTGCCTTGATCAGCTGTGACCCACATCTGTGGATAGGAGACTCTGGGTGAGGTGAGAGAGGTTAATTGAGCCAAGTTGCCTTTAGGGCAAAGTATTTAATTGACTGGTGTCAGTCTTGGGCAACCAAAGATCAACTTTAATGAGACATAGCTGAAAGAATAGGCAGAGAGGTGTGACAATTATAGGAAGAAATGTAAGTAGAGGATTGATCAAGGCCAAAACATTGAGGAACAGAAGACTGAAATGGGATTCCAAGTGATCTTCGAGACCAGTAAGATACACGTACAACATGAAGGCACTTCATGAGTGGAAGTTGCGCACACACACACACACACACACACACACACATTAGAGATGGAGTATTGATTATTATAGAAACATTGCAAAGTACATATAAACCAAAACAGAAAGTGAAATAGTTCACATTTCCACTACTCTGTGGGAATATACCTTTTACACCTTGGTGTATATTCCTTCATAACAGTATCTGTATGTATGGATGTGTAACATTATGCATGATTATGTATATGGGTATTCGTGTGAATGTGTATCAGTCACCATTCATTTTCCTGTTTTCCCCATTACATAGTACCCAAATGGTTTGGGTGAAATTGAACCAAATCAGACTTTGGAAGTAGACCATGATTTAGCTCAGGTTTATCAGCATACTAGTAATCTGTTGCTCTGGTGATTTTTCAGGGTTAAGAACTGATCCAACCAAATGGTTCTTCCATTATTGAGTCTCTATCCCTCTATCTATCTGTCTATCTGTCTGTCTATCCCTCCCTCCCTCTCTCCCCCTTTTCTCCCTCTTTATATTGTCCTGCTGCAGCCATGTTGCTCTCATGACAAAAACTGGCCTCTGAAGAAAACTACCGTGAGACACGGTAGAAGGCGAATGAGAAAAGAAAGGTGCTAACATGGTAATCAGATCACACCTACACACTCCCCCATGCAAACTACTTCTGATTCTAATTTTGTGGGTTGTAGAAGGACAGTCATTCTCATTAATTCTCTTAAGTTAATTTTAGTCTTTTTTATTGACAACTATGACACTCAAAAGAGAAAAAATGCATGTAACATACACAGCAACTTTAACGAATTATTATAAGGTAAACACATGTATCAAGAAATAAACCCCTGTAAGCAGCTCCACTAGTCACTGTCTTTACTTTTATAATATTTATTTTTTATTTTCTGTATAGTGTTATTATTTTTGCATCCCTGAACACGCAGGGATGCAGTTTTGTTCAGACTGATCGTGAACTTTGTGTGAATGGAATCGCTGAATATTTGTTGCATGAGATGTAGGTTATTCAGTTTCATTGCTGGATATTTCTTCTTCTGGGTATACCAGAATGTATTTATCCATTCTGCTGTTGCTGGGCTTGGGGGTTTGCATTTGCAGTTTGAGTACAAATGATGCTACTCTGTGAGGTCCTGGGATGCATGTATACATATGTAGGTATGGTGTATACCTAGAAGGCAAGGGCTGGGTTATGAAAACGAATACTTTAGATGATTTGGATCAGCACTTTAAAGATCTTGGCAGGCCGATATCTGGGGTTAAGAATGACAGGGAAGGCTTTATTAGGGAGAATTTTAAGCCTTGTTGGCTGATTAAAAATATTAATGTTATGCACAAGTCCAGAAAATCAAGACCTATCTTGATAATAGAGCACTTGGAATAAATTTGTGGGTATTAGTTGATTAATGCTTAGCGTCATGAGCCATCATAAATGCAGATAGGCGATCAATATGGAAACCTAGTATCTAATATCCTAAGTGGATGAGTTCACATTTAGAGTACTGTATTCATTTGGAGGAGGTGTATATCTGGAGTATATACAGAGAAAATAGGCCAGAATGGTTAAAGTCTAGAAAGAGCAATGTGGAAAGTTTGTCCTGGGAGGGTCTACCCTAGAAAATGGTAGAGAGCATGTTGTACTTTTCATGTGGAAAATCATTACACCTATTTTGTTATCTCTGTATGGTCGGCCTTGGACCAGTGGATGGGGTGGGAGAAGATTGTACGAAGGAATGCTTCACTAGCCTCATATATTTTGTATTTTTTTAATTTAAATTTTAGTTAACATACAGCACAATATTGGTTCAGGAGTAGAATTCACTGATTCCTCACTTACATACAACAACCAAGGCTCATCACAAGTGCCCTCCTTAATACCCATTACCCATCTGGCCCACCTCCCACCCATGTCCCTCCATCAACCCATGGTTTGTTTTCTGTCATAAAGAGTCTCTTGTGGTTTGTTTCTCTCTCTTCTTGCCCTCCCCTTCCCATATGTTCATCTGTTTTGTTTCTTAAATTCCACATCAGTGAAATCATACGATATTTGCCTTTCTCTGATTGACTTATTTCAATACGTTCTAGCTCCATCCACGTCATTGCAAATGACAAGATTTCACACTTTTTGATGGCTATATATACATATATATATAATATATATATATAAATATATATATATATCACTCAAAAAGAGTGAAATCTTGTCAGTATGTGTGTGTGTGTGTGTTTGTGTGTGTACACACATACACTACATCTTTATCTGTTCATCAGTTGATGGACATTTGGACGCTCTCCATAATTTGGCTGTTGTTGATAATGCTGCTATAAACATTCGGGTGCATATATCCCTTTGAATATGTACTTTTGTATCCTTTGGATACAAAATAGTGCAATTGCTTGACCTTAGGGTAGTTCTATTTTTGGTTTCTTAAGGAACCTCCATACTTTTCCCATTTGCAATTGCACCAAAAACAGTAAGAAACCAAGGAATAAGCCTAACTAAAGAGGTAAAAGATCTATACTTGGAAAACCATAGAACACTTAGGAAAGAAATTGAAAAGGACACAAAGAAATTCCTAATATTTTAATACAAATGTGGCCTCTAATAAACGAAGGGATGATCTTAAAATATAGAGAGCTCATTATCAAAGATGTTTCAAACAGAAATGGAAAAACCATATTCCTGAGATGTCTAGATGTCCTGGGTCTAGGTGATAGCTTTAGTCTTCTCAGTATATCTCCCTTGCAGGCAAGGCAGGAAAAATTCACAGCCCCAACCAGGGAAATGCTGGATAACCTTCAGTGTCCTGTGCAAAGCATTTCTCTGTGTCTTGAACAGAGAGGCATTTCTTAGTCCTAAAATTACAGCTTCCACTCGCCATATATAATGTGACTTAGACAACTGCACCTGTTTTCCATACCAGTAGTTACTACTTGAAAAAAGGGATAAAGTCAAAACAAAGGGACAGTTAATCCCTAAGGATAGATATGTAAAAGATGTACAAAATCGCATTCCATAGTAAATAACCTCATATGGGTGTTCTTTGAGGTTCTGGCTTGCTTGTTTCAGAACAGTCTTGATCTATAGCAGCAGGAATTACGATGCAGGCATCTCTCAGTGAGAAAAGAGACTGTCAGAATTCAAGATGCTTTGGAAAAAAGTCAATGATGATTTTAACTTTCTAAAATAATGTAATAGAATTGAAAACCTCTACCAGGCCGAAGAAGAGACATAAATTCAATGATGTGACCTACACTGATACACCTAAAAAAAAGAAAAAAAAAATCCCTAAGCATCTTGGAATAGGTGCTGTTTTTAAAGTGTTGAAGAAAATAGAAGAAAGAATTCCTGGTGCTTAGATGATTTTGCACATTCTCTACAGATCAGTAGCATAATAAATTTCTTAAATCTGCATCAAGATCGTCTTACCAGAGGCAAGAAGTCCAGATTTCACACAGGTGAGCACAGAATAGTTTAATCTTGCATAGCAGATGGCTCCAGGTCAGTGGCCAACAACAATTTGTAACACACCAATGATAATATAAGGCAGCCAGCTCTTTCCTTGGAGTGCAACCTGCTTTATAAAAATAAAACCGGCTGGTGACTTTCTGTAGCAGAGAAATCTCTCCCCTTCCCGCTCTCCCTCTTTTCCTTTCTCTCTTTCTTCCAAAGTATGGGTTGAACTCTACTCAGTCACTCTCCTGTTTGTGTAAAAGTACTGCAAATAGAAGCAAGTTGAATACTTAAATAGATGTAAACAAATTTGAACAATGTAAATAAGAATGAGATTTACTTGACCACAATAAGCCATATGCAAAATGTCACACACACACACACACACACACACACACACGCACGCATACACGTATATCGGGGGGGGGGAATACAACTTTCATCCAAAATCCTATGTTTTCTTAAGAGTTTACAGAAGTGGTCTCAAAAAAGGACAGCATGTAAAAATGTGGGATGAGTAAATGTGCCAGGGAGTGGCTTTCCTATCACCTCTTCCCCTGAAAAGAAGGACCTGAAGTTCCCGGCATTATATAAACGAATTCAAGATATGAGTTTTGAAAAGTTAAGCATGTGTGCACTTTCATACTGTATCTGTTTTAATGAGAAATTTGATGTAACAAAGCCACATTGAAAGGAAGGCTACCTTTCGTCCTTGAGACTGTGACCCGAGACTGTGACCTTGGGACCAGCAGTTTCTAAGGTAGCAGCTTACCAGAATTTTAAGTGTATGGTCAGCGAGGAAATTAGCAAAATGAGGATAAAACTTCTAACATACTCGTTTTCTCTGACTTCTCATTTCTCTTGCCTTCTCCCTCATCTTTCTTCCTTGTCCCCCTCCCTCCCCGTGATCTGTGGCAAGTCATTTAACACCACTGTCTGACAGTGTCTGAATTATACAGTGTGCATCATGAGATCTTTGGGTCGCTTCAGCTTTAATGAGAATCAAATGAAATGATGTATGTGAAAGTCCTTTTCAAAACTATAGTATACACTCTGTAAACACGTAACTATCATCTATCTATCTATCTATCTATCTATCACTTATCTATCTATCTCTATCAATCAACTCTCTAAACAGTTATATATGTGAGCAAAAATTACAATCATAATGAAACCACAGGTCATTTTACATGAAAAAAAACCCCGCAGTTTGTATGTGTGAATAGATATAGTCAGACTCTATCTGTTATTTGGATATTAGAAATTAGTTTTTAGGTCAACGTTATGGAATTGAATTTCTCATTAAAAAACACACTTTGTAAATAACTACTTGTTTGGAGGAGTTACTGATTGTGATACCTTGAATTAGTAAAAATATGACACATGGAACAAAATTGGTACTTGTCAAGGGGAAAATTGGCTGGTAAAAATCTGTTGACGATCTGATATATTTTTACAGTTCTATCAAATGATAATATACATTGAAATTCTCTTCAGTCTCAGAGGTGTGTAAGTCCATAAGCTTTTCCCATTCTTTGTAGCGCGGATACAGGCAATTTAAATGCCTTCCGTGGGTGTGTGTCTTCAGAAGCAAAGCTGTCGCAGTGGCTCTTAGCCTCGTTTCTCCTAGCAAAGCCTCCAGCAGGTGCCCTGACACCCGTCCTCCAGGAGCAGGGGACTGTCATTTAAGCGGGTTCCCCAGAGAACTCAGATTACTCCCTGTGATGGGCAAGACCCATCTTGTCTGTGTCCTCTCCCTCCTAACCTCCTCCTCCTCCTTTCTTCTCCCCCAGCTCCCCTCCCCTCTCTCTCCATTCCTTTCCTCCAGTTTCTCTCTTTCCTTCCCTTTCTCCTTGAACTTGGCATCTGTAGCCCTGTTGTGCCAAGTGCGAGGCAGAAACAGCACAAGACATGTCCTCTGACCTAGCGAGGTCTGCCGTCCAGGTGGAGAGAGGCAGGTGAGCACAGGAACGGAGGCAGAGTGAAAGCCAGTGTCTGTCTGTCCCTGCAAGAGGGGAGCAGACAGACAGCGAGTGCCAGTGGCACTAGGGGAGAGGGTGGGTCAGTGAGATGGGCAACAGGTCGGGAGACTTCACGGACGACACATAGTGGGTCTTGTGCGATGCCTGCAGGACAAAAACTGTGATGTTCTGTGGATACTTAAGTCAAGGTTCGATGATAAGATCTTGTCGTTTATGAATGATTTTCTGCAATTCAGTGCTAGGCGACAAGTAGGGCAAACCCATATTGCTTTTAAAATGGAATCCAACTTAGTTTAATTATCTACAAAGACTTTTTCTCACACGGTGTCTGTTACAGGAGGAGAGTCTTGCTTTTTGTTTTTTTTTTTCTCAGACTTAATTTGCTGTAATATAAATGTATTAGGTGCCTGCTTTCTGCCTCACCTCTGTGCAGCTGCGTGGTAAATGGCACTATTCAAACTGATAACTGTTCTCCTTCTGTCTGATAATCTGCCGCTGAGCCTGGTATTTGGGACCTTAAGTAGTTTTGCCTGTAAATGTAATTATATTTAATGATCTGTTTTGTAAATACAATGGTTTTTCCTTTTTGTGGGTCGTCAACTGAATCCTAATGTGGAAAAAAATAAGGAAATGTGAGCATTATACATTTCAGAAAATACTGCTCTTATTGTGCATATATTATACATTGTTCTAGATTTACATTAAGCACAATTCCATTGATATTAATTTCAAGCAACATAAATATGTTGCAGATTTATATAAATGCTCCTTTGCAATTTTTACACAGTTCTCCCCAATATGATACAGCCGGTATCGTGTACGAAGGGTGCTAACTAGTTATCAGTTATTTTCCACATGTTGAAGCGGAATCAAAGTCATAAAGGGAGGAAGAAAAGAAACTTAAGTACAGAGACTATTTTGCATAGGTACTGATGATGTACTAGAAAAGATTGTCTTTCTCATGTGCTCTGGCGTTGTCCAGAATGGGGCCAGAAGTTCGGAGATACACAAATTCCTCCCTATTCAGAAAGTAATGACTTCTATGATTTATGTGATCCAGTCATGTGCCAGAAAGCAAATCTCTGGCAAGTGTATTCCTGTTCGACTACTGAATGAACGAACAAATGAATAGAAGTAAATCCTATTTAGTATCTGTTCCTTCTTTTCCACATGGATTTAAAATTGTATTTCAGGAGAATCTACTTATTGGATCCCATAATTCCTAAGAACATACCAGTATCTAATTTTTTCACACGTGTATCAGTTTGCTGAGGCTGACATAACAAGGGTACCGAAGCTAGGAGGCTTCTACAGCAGACATTCATTGTCTCACAGTTCAGGGACTGGGAGGTCAAGGTCAAGGTATCTGCAGGGTCGGTTCCTTCTGGGGGTGGGGTGGTAAGGAACGATCTATGCCACACTTCTCCCCTACCTCCTGGTGCTTAGCCTGCAGTCTTTGGCATTGTGGCTAATTACATCTGCAATGACCCTGTTTCCAAAGCAGATCAAATTCGGAGGTACTGGAGTTAGGGCTTCAGCATATGTTATTTCTGGGTCGGGTGAAGCGGTACAGAATTCAACCCAGTATAGAATGTCAAAGAAAGTCCCCAGTCCTTTCTATACCGGAGCTATCTGGACAGAGCATGAGATTAAATACAGGCTGTGCGATATAACAGACTCAGTAAGGGGAATAGCGGGATGAGAAGAGGTCTCAAGGGCAGAGATAGTAGTGAAGACAATGCTGTTCACTCTAGTTGCGCTAAATCAGGGAAGGCTTCGCAGAGGAGATGGGGCTTGAGCATTGAAAGAGGTGTAGAGATTTGGTGAACGTGAACTTCTAATTTAATTTATCTTAAAGGGAACTCAATTTTTCTAACTAAACTTGTCCCTTCCCTTGAATCAGTTGAATCGAATTGGTTCTATTAACGGAACCAGCGGAATCGGAGTCTTCTGCCTCCTCCATCAGATCTGTTTAGATCGGGAATGTCCTCTCTTCTCTCCTCACAAAATTGCTGTATCCTTTCCCTCTGTTACATTTGGACCACTGCTGCCCCACGTCAGAGCTTCCTTCCAGAATGCCAAGGACACGGCTGATGGTTTTCTGTGATATCCCTGAATTTTTCATCCTTCCTTCGTCCTCCGTCCTGCATGTCACTACCCAGTTTACCTCCATAATGCCTGTGTGGTCACTGCTCTGCAGGTCCCAGGACTTCAGTATCTTCTGACCGCCCACCAATCCTAATCAAGCTCTCTACCCCAAATCTCCTCATAGCCTGTGTTTTCAACCTATGCTTCTCATGTCAACATTCAGTACAGTTAAAGAATCTCATCTTGAGGATGGACTTCAGAAGTCACCTGGTTGATGTCTCTACCAAATGCATGAATCCATCAGCCACATCTCAGCTAAGTGGTCATGTCTTATGTCTGCCCCAGGGTCCAGGAGCTTTCCCTGTCACACACGTGACCTGTGGTCGCGACCATTTCAAGCTCGCCAGCGTGCTTTCTCACTTCTGCATCTTTGCCTGTGCCGCTATTATGTCATCTTCTTCTGAGACGTCTTCACCTTCTCCCACGTCCTCCCCGCCCTCCCCCCATCATTCAAGACCTGGCTTGCGTGCTACCACCTGTGCTATGGAAACTGTGGCTCTCAGATGAGAACACGTGCATGAAGGATTGTGCTGTGCTGACAGGGACAGGGACAAATATGAGTGAAATGATGAAATCAAGATTGAGGTGGTAGCAGAATATAAGAGAGAAAAAGATGTAAGTGGAATGTGGATGTAAAGGCTTCTGTTGAAGGGTGTGAGGAAGATGGGTATTTCATGTGAAATTAATTTTTGCAAATATGAAGATGACTTTAAAATCCGCTTGCCTAGTGGATATTATTTCTGATTTCAAGTTAAAATGATTGCTCTGTGGTTTATATATATTTTTTAAATTTTTTAATGTTTAGTTTTGAGAGAGAGAGAGAGAGAGCGAGCATGAGTGGGGGAGGGGCAGAGAGACAGAGGGAGACACAGAATCCAAAGCAGGCTCCAGGCTCTGAGCTGTCAGCACAGAGCCCGATGCCGGGCTCAAACTCACGAACTGCGAGATCCTGACCTGAGCCACAGTTGGACGCTCAACCGACTGAGCCACCCAGGTACCCCTATGTTTTTAAAACTTAAGAAAAAAACCCCAAACTACTGTGATATGGCTAGTCCATGTCCAAAGTGTGAGGACTGAGGGTCTACACATAATAGGCACAGAGATTCCCCACCGGGTCCCAATGGGAGCAAGAGTCAAAATCACCCTAGTGCGCCGTTAGACAAGATGTGACTAATTGCAGACGGTGCATGGGGGCCTCCCTCCATTTGTCTGTTTCTCTCGTCGGTATGTTTTACAGTGGAGCTTTACTGCCTCAAAAATAACCTTACTTAATACACGTATTCGGAAGCAAAAGCATAGCTAGATTATTTCGAGCTGCCACCTTTGAAATGGTCATCTGGTGTTAGCCACTTGGAATCTACAATGGAAATGATCAAATTAATGAAATAACGAATACTGTTTACCAAATCTTGTGAAAGGTATGGTCTGTTCACAGTCTTGGACCATGGTGTGACAGTGCCTCGTTTTGTAATTTCATTTGTATGTGCGTTTGGATGGCCCTGTTTTGCAGTAGCCTTTTATGGTTTGTACTTCCCATGTGAAGAGGCAGGCTCCATATGAGAAGTGAGTTCTGAGCCCCCAGCCTCCGATACCGGCCATCAGGTGGCTGCTGTGTAACGTCTACGCATTTCCTGATCCAACTGTTATGTTCTGATTCTTTAGAAGCATCACTCTAGAAATGGAAATGGTGGATTCATTAGCATATAGATGTCTAGATCAGGGTTTCCCAGCCTCGGCACTAGTGACCTTTTGGACCAGGTCATTCTTTGTTTTGGACGCTGTTTTGTGCATGTGGGATGTTTAGCAGCATCCCTGGCCTCTACCCTATATTCTAGAAGCAGCGCCCCCTTATGGTTTTGACAACTAAAAACATCTCCAGACATTGCCAGAGTGTGTAGGGAGCAGAGTCACCTCCAGGTGAAAACCAGTGATCTAGGTATCAGCCCCAGTGCCATAATCTTATTTTTCATCACATCAAGGGGCCATATATTTACCGGAGAACAACTACTCCATGAGTCGCTGCGTCAGCCAGGTAGGCTTATTATCTTATTAATGGGGCTTTAGCGAAAATCCCGAAAGGAGAACCCGTACATTTATGATTCCTTCAATCAGTGGATTGCACGTAACTGAAATGATATGAAATTAATTGCATTTTACTCATTTTATGCTCTGTCATGTGTATTGCTTGAGCAAATACTGCCAATTTTTTTTCTTCTTTTAAGTCTGGCAATAGATGTTGTTCTCCATCTTTCTACGTTTGGTTTGCTTATTTGGGGGGGGGGCACCGGGGGGGGTAAGGGAGCAGGAATGATACCAGCTGGTGAATGCGGAATTAATTACAGATTGTTTCCCTCAAAAAAGGCACACGTGGGTCACCAACCTCTAATGATTTTGGCAGCTGTTTGGCTCTATTAAGATTACCAGTAACTGGACAGACACTTTATTCTTTTTCTTGGAAGCATATGTTGCAATTTTGGGGGGATTTGGACACTAGGAGCTTGGTTACAGATGCCACATCTGATGAGAATTTAAGACGGCACCAGCCATTGCCTCAGGCATTCGTTCCACAGTTTATTCAATCACTAACTTTCTGGTAATACTTGCTTTTCCGTTAAATACAAATGTGCAAATAAATACCTTTCCAAAAAATACAGTCTCAGAATTAAAGCATATAGGTCTTAAAAGTAGAAAACTCTCAGATATGTGAAGAATGGTTTTTCTGCTTATATTGGATTGGAAAAACAGTGATCTCAGCCTCATTTAAGTGATTCTTAAATTCTTGAAATGTGTGTGTTCTGTTCATGGCAACAATTCTGGGGGAGACACATCCCGCTCCCAAACCCCGATAAGTTAATGGTTTAATTGCATTGAAACAGAGTCTTTAGAAGAACTTCAGGGTCACTACTGACCTAATTATTACTGCATTAATAATCTTATAAGTGACATACATTAATTTATATAAATCAATTTAAACTATATGGTTGGAAGGATGGCTCTTAGTCTCACAAATAGAGTCTACACATTATCTCGAATATCTTGCTTTGCATTTATTCCTCAACCCCTAAATGTGACTTTAGGTCAAAGTGTTTCTTTAACTGGTCTGTTGGAACCTCCCATGAATTTTCTATCTCCTTTCTGCCTTTCTTTCCTAGACACCAGATGCTGTCACTGTTAATATTTCTGTCTGTCACTTCCTTTTGTGAAGAAGCACTACAATGTCAGGGTTAAAAGCACAAACTTACTGTCCAGCTGCCGAGGTTCGAATCTTTGTTCTGCAACCGTCTGACTTGGAAAAATCCACTGTAAGGTGCTATCTTGTTATCTCCCTGTCAATTAAGGTCAAGTTATTAAATTTGGATGAAGTTGCAAAATACTGGGATCACAGATGGCGAGCTAATTGTCATGAGGTTGGTGGATCAAATCAACCTTCTATGACAAAATGGCTTGTACTGCTAGGTGAGCAAGCACAGTTTTCAAAGACAAACTTCCGACAAATGTAGCTTCTTAAAACAAGCAGTCCTAAATATGGTCCTTGGAACATTTAAATTATTTAAACTTCTTTTGGTATTTGTAGAAAAAATTTTTTTAGTTTACAAAGAAACTGAATTTCCATACCAATTAAAGTTTACAGTAAGTGACAGATCACGTGTAGAGCCAACCTGAGTTTGATGGCCGCTGGTAAGTGAATTTTGACATACATTTTTTATTTATGAAGAAGATACAATAGATAAATGCACGCTTCAATTCATCAAATTACTTACATTAATAGTCTCTCAATTCTTTTCATGCTTCCTTATTAGACTGTTAATTAAAGCTTATAGCCTCTGGCTTCAGTGATAGTTTTGAGTCAAGACTGAAGCAAAGAGTGTTTCCATACACACTCATTGAAGAAATCATTTAGCACAGATGCCTGTAGGTGCCCAAAACTGCGTGGCGATTTGAGCTTATTGTATATGAGTTATTCTGCGTAGAGGGGACTTCAAGCTTCTCAGCAAACAGTATATGCCAATAACAGGACTCTCTGAATGTGAGAGGGTAGGTTCCCAACTCACTTATTTCTTTTTTAAGGATCATGACTATGGGAATCTTAATTCAGTAATAATCCTGTTGTGTGTTGCCTGCTTTTTTCCTGTAAGTTCTTTTTAAATTAGCCTTTCTCACATCTCTGTGTTAACAGGTATGCTAATGAGGGAATTCTTTGAAACCCAGGGTGTTACAATACACCCTTACAAGAATTCTCCTACGATATTCCTAACGGCAGTGCCCTACAATCATTATGAATGGATTTCCAAAATATGCTCCGTGTTTTAGGATTCCCTCATGTTTCATGTGTCTGGGGAGTAAACACATCTCCACAGTGTCAGTTCACTGCCTGGAACCTGATCCCATTAAGTTGAACACATGGGGCGTTGGTAACCGTAGGATACCCGAGCATCCGCTGAGACACGAGGAAGTAAGATTACAGTAAACAAGACGAGCGGAAAAAAAGTGACGAGCGTGTACAGACGTGGAGCTTTAAGCATTTAGGGGGAACTGCTTCATGGAGCCAAATTAGCATTGGTATTTACCACATCGGACAGCTTTTTGTTTACGTGTTATTTTATTTTAAGTGAAAGCACTGTGAATGAGATGAAGGGCAAAATCCCATAAAGGGACAGGCCCTACAACAAATAGTTAACCTCTTGGCCAGATGGCACAACTTGAGGCTATTTATCAAGATCTGAGGGTAGAATTTGGGACAAGAAACATGAGGTCCAATGCCAAGAATAAGACAGGAAACTAACAGTGAGGAGACATGGCTTTATCCCGCTTGAATAAATACAGCAGTGTTTAAAGTGCAGCTTCTTGTATTAACTAGGAAATCAACCTAGTTCCTTAAATTGTATTCCACGGTCAGGAGGAGTTGGGACTGGGGATGGGAATTGGGCAAAAGTGAACATACGTTTTGGCGACAGTGTGGAGTCTTTTTTTTTTGTTTGTTTGTTTTATTTCCTCTTCTTTTTTTCTTTTCTTCCCTGTCTCTCTCTGTATTCTTCCTTCCTCTCTCCTTCCCTTCTTTCCTTCCTTCCTTTTCCTTCCTTCCTTTTCTTTCCTTTCCCTCCTCCCCCTCCCCCTCTCTCTCCCTCCCTCCCACCCTTCCTCTTTCTCTCTGTTGCCTGCCTGTCTTCCTTCCTTCCTTCTTCTCTACACTTTCTTCTAAAAAGTTGTGGGCTGGAAGGAAATGACAGTGCCTTAACCAAATGATAAGAAAGTAAGGTAAAGAGGAAAGAAGACAGGTCAAGTGTTTAACCCAGTCTAGGGTGCCAGGTCACAACAGATAGTTTAATAGCAATGTCTCAAGTCCAAGAAAACTCTGAGACCAAAGAGAAGATCAGCAGAGTGGAAGTAGAGACTTACCCTTGAGACGCTGGCCGGGCCAGGTCTTCACTGGAACACAGTGGCAGAACAGATACAGCTTCTGTCTAGGAAACAGGCTTTAAGTCCAGGGGTGTGCTACCCAGCTGAGGGAGGATGCACTTAACTAGTCTCAGTCTGTGTTTCCTTAACTTAAAACCCAAGGGATTGGATTTGCTTCACAGAACTCGTTGTTTCTTTGTCCCCAAGGACGCCGCCATATTTAAAAAAAAATCTCTTTGGGGCGCCTGGGTGGCTCGGTCGGTTAAGTGTCCGACTTCGGCTCAGGTCACGATCTCACGGTCCGTGAGTTCGAGCCCCGCGTCGGGCTCTGTGCTGACCGCTCAGAGCCTGGAGCCTGTTTCAGATTCTGTGTCTCCCTCTCTCTCTGCCCCTCCCCTGTTCATGCTCTGTCTCTCTCTGTCTCAAAAATAAATAAATGTTAAAAAAAAAATTAAAAAAAAATCTCTTTATGTTTTTCTTTTTACCTTTACAAATCTTTCAAAACTTAAACACTCAAATCCTTCAATTCGTCATAACTTAAATATAGTTTCCCCCAGAAAGCCTTCCTTACTAATTTGCCCCAATTTGCAATGATCTCCTCACTTCCAAACCCCAGGATCAGCCACCAATGATGCCTGCAGTTTAACTGTCAAGCAACTAACTATGTGTTGCATTGTATCGATTTCACTGTTACCTATATCTCCTTGTGTATCTTGTTCTGGTCTTTGATTTTAGGTCACAAGGACTACGGAGGGATTTAGGGCAGGGAGAGTTTCATGCACTTTTTTTTTTTTTTTCACTCAAGACCTCTACCATGACCCTTGGAGAGAATACATTCTTCATTAAATATGTTACTTTTTCATGTGTTGAACTGTCAATCTGGAAATCCCACATATTTCCACCTTAAGCCCATTTTTATAACTTAATAAAGTGCCCTCTTTTGGAAGCTCACAGATATTCTACTGGGGAAGAAATAAAATCTCTGTTGTTTATTTTGGATTTGTATCTCCTCTATTAAAACCCCATCAGGGCCAGCCCCTTGCCCTACTACAGCCAGCAATGTTTCGTACACACATGGACTAAACATGTTGGGTAAAACCAAATGGATCATCGGGGACATCAGGGACAGTCTATATACCCCAGGAAAGTCATCTTCAAGGCGTTTTTTTTTTTTTCTTGAACCTGATACCCACTTGTGGAGTACATTACTAAATTAGCTGAGTAAGTTACAGTTGATCCTGAAAAAAATAATACAGCTCCATCCTGAATAATGTTTATTTAATTAATGCTGATTTGATGAGCCACCAGGGTTCTCATTTGTAACGCTGTGGGAATACCAAACACCTCTTTTGATGATCCTCGATTCAACAGAACCAGTCTTAGGATGGTATTAGCTGAGCGGAGCACACGCACATTTAATCATGGGACCCTGATTTTCAGAAATAGATTTTTAGTTTCATTGTGTCATGAGCACATTAATTATATGTGATTGTTTGGTTAGTAAGTCTCCACTTTGCTGGAGTACAGGCTCTGTGGAGGCAGAGGGTGTATCTAGTCGATTGCCACCATATCCTGAGTATGAGTTAGGTGTCTCGTTTAAGGCAAAACGTTAACTTTTAGGTTTATCTTCAAAGTATAATAAAAAATTATATCACATATTTGTGATGCTGCACTTCTAAATAGTAGCAAGTCTGACATTTGTTAATGACTGTTAATCATTATGCTTCCTTTCTGGAAGATTGTCTTTACCTAGTTATCTTAGCTTTTTTATTTACGTGATGCAGTTCACTCTTTTTCTGTGAGTATTTCAATGTTTTCCAGATTTCTTTTTTTTTTTTACTTTTGTGTATGATACCTTTTTGAAACGGACGTATTTTAATTTATCTTCATAGTTATGGATCTTTTCTTTGGTGGTCTCTTTCACTGTCTTAAGTGCAGAATCATGAGTCCTACACAGTCCAGCCTTGCTGGGTGGGGTGGGCCACTTGTGCAGACCTAGAGGTGGCCCGTTGAGGCAGTTTCAAGGAAGTAGAAAAAGCCAGCTGAGACTGAAAAGTTCTGGGTCCCGGAGGATGTGTGACAACAGAATTAGAAGGACAGTCAGAGGTTGGGGCGCCTGGATGGCTCAGTCACTTAAGCGCCTGACTCTTGACTTCGACTCAGATCATGATCTCACGGTTCGTGAGTTCAAGCCCCCATCAGGCTCTGTGCCGACAGGGCAGAGCCTGCTTGGGATTCTCTCTCTCCTTCTCTCTCTCTCTGCCCCTCCCCTGCTGTCTCTCTCTCTCTCTCTCAAAATAAACGCAGCCTACTAAATGAGATTCTCGGGCACAGGCACAGAGTTGCTGGAATCCCATCCCGGGCCACCTCTTCTATCCTTGGAGTCTTTGCCAGGGTGGATAGCTGTGTAGATTCATGTATAGTCTGTCCAGAGCATTTTCTGATGAATAACAATGAGCTGGAAACAAAACAAAGGTTTCCATTTGTTTCCCATAGAAATGAATGCATATTTCCTTGAATTAAAAATTGCCTTGAATAAAAAGATGCAAGTTTTTTTTTGGGTGGTGAGTCCAACGGCCTGACTGGAATACACATAGCACCTGGAAAATGAGTCTCTGATTTTTGGACTGGGACTTTGTACCGGATTCCTCACATGGCTTTTCTCCACCTCCTTAGTTTTGTGTGGCTGTAAAAGCATATTTTATTTATGTTTGCTCAGGTAGGCTGGGTATTCCTGAAAGTGTTAGAACTCGGACTAATTATCATAATCATTGTGTAATAATTGAAATGTTGCCTGTTCTGATTTTAAGGTTTTTGTTTTGTTTTGTTTTGTTTGCATTTCTGCTCTGGCTTTACATTTCCTATATCTGTAAGTTGTGCATGTGCCTAATGATGGTAGTTACTGCTTCACCTACACTAATGGGGGATTCGGGAGAGGGCCCCCAAACAAGAATGCTGTTTTAGTGGTAACCTTCGGGTTGTAATTGGATACCATTTATCTCCCTTGGGCCACCCTTTATACATGTTGTTAAAAGCGGATGGTTTCATCTTGACCATCCTGTAGCTTCCGGGGAAAGAGTTCTGTACTGTCGATTTAATGTTCATCATCTCCAGAAGCGCAGTGCTTAGAACATCCCACACTCTCTTGCTGGCTCTTGTAGCTGCTGGCATCTGGTCCTCCCCTTGATTGTACACTCAGAGGTACTTAACCCTTCGTGTAGGGAACAGTCATTTTTCCAGTTTTCCCTCAGGGAGGGTGAAGTGGGGGAAGTGGAATCCCTACTTGTCGTACTAGTGGGTGAGGACTTTTGGAAGGAGAAGCCTCTGCCCCTCACCAGCTCACAAACGGCAGCTGACAAGCCTCTGTAGGTATAAGTAAAAACACTTGGGAATTCTTAACTTTTTCTTATTTCCTTGCAAAGAGGGAACAGGAAGTGTGGGGAAAGGACCCTCCAAGCATCAAGAGATCTCAGTTCTCTTCATTGGTGTTACTTAAGTATATACAGGCTTAGCCAAAGAAGCAAAAACATCCAAAATCGCAGTGGCCTGAATAATAGAGATATTTATTTTTCTCTCTAATGTATTAGGATGCACAGCATGGGGCGGGCATGGTGGCCTCATCATGGACTGGGATCCCTATCTGGTGGCTTCTCATGGTCCAAGATGGGAGCTCCAGCCCTGCTGATCGTTCTTGTATTTCAGCTGTCATGGTGAAGGAAAGGGGAGGAAAAGTTCCTTTCCATGGAACGTTTTCAAAATTGTATTTGTTGTTTTCTCTTACATTCCGGTGGGTGAAATTTACTCGGTGGCTTCCCCTTGCTACAGAACCTGGCTGGGGTATAGAGTCTCTACTCTAGGGGGTCCTGGTCAAGCTAGTATTCCACACTTGTATTACTTTGCCAGTTTCAGTTTTTGGAGGTGAGAAACACGCCTTATTCTTTTTTCTACATTTCCCGTTGCTCCTTGCAAAAGCCAGACACATTCCAAGGTTTTACTTAATGATGGATTAATGAATGGTTTGATTTGCCTTGATACCCTCTGTCCAGAAAATTTGGAATAGGAATTTTTCGGAGCTGTCAAGCTGGTCCAAGAAAACCTCACTTTTGTGGAACTCAGCCACATTTATCAGGTGTATGTATACTTTTGTTGAGTAGAGGAGCCTCGCCAGATGCGGCAGTTCACAAGGACCGATGGCATCAGAATACGTGGTTCAGGTCAAGTGAGAGTAGTTACATATTCACTCCCTAGTGATCTCCTTCAGCTTTGCCTCACGTGGGTTACTCTGAGAATAGAGTCTTAACGTAACCTCTTTGGGTCCAGTGGACAACAGATTACAACTAACTTGTTCTAGCTCAGAGATTTAGTTTTGCAGCCACATGTTGGACTTCCACAGCAGGAGAAGTTTACGAATTTATGAAAGCAGAGGAGGAGAAAACTTTTGCAAATAATGTTCCAAAAGATGGCAAATAGCTTAGGCTATAAAATGCATTGAATCCTTGTGTTTCTTGAAGATGCATCCTATGACTTTACAGAGTCAGGGTATAGGTTTGGAATCTCACCAGTAACCATAGCAAACTGTACAGCCTTGGGAAAGTCACACAACCTCCCCGTGTCTTGGTTTTCTCATCCACAGATGGAGAAAAGAAATGTATTATCCAGTGCCTCATTCATAATGAGGATCTGGGATGCAACGCAACTGATTTAACTCATTGGCAATAATTTTGGAAGAGGAATTGATGAATGGAAATCTAAAGCTTGTAATATGACCTAGGCTTTGTGACTTTCTCATTTCTTACTTTCACTTTTTCTGTTCTATTTATCAATAACTGAATGCCTTGATGACTATGAGAAAAACTGAAGGAAGTAAGACATATTTAAAACCTAAACCTTTCCTAAACTTTTCCTTTCCAACCCCAGTCTAAGGTCTTAAGGGAGAGGCGCTTTCTTTTGTTTTTCTCTTTGTCTCTAGTGCTTAGCACAGTGGGTAGAACACTCCAACTCTCTTTGTGGAAGAAATAAGAGTGTCTCACGTGGCTGGTTTCTGTGCCATTCTGGGTACCAGTCCCAAACTTGGATGCGTTCTCCACTGCCTGTAAGAACATTCCATCTAAATTCCACGCAGAATGGACATACGTTTTCAACTTTCATTTTCTAGTTTCCTCAACTGTAAAGGGCACGTCGCTAAGTCACATCTCATTGCTCCTGCCTGCGTCTTGCGCCACTGTATTTTTTTCCACCCGTGTGTTTTTCCCAGCCTAGATGCATCACCTCCGGCTTTCTGGCTACGCTCAGATTTAACAACATACCACGCTGAGTTGTCATTTATTGAAAAATTGCCAGTGTTTCATGTTCGGTACTTGAGTTAAGAGAAATGGATCCGATCGGTGTTCGTCAAAGATTCTTTCTAAGAAAACACCCTTCTTAACATCGGTAATTTACGGGGCGCACAGGCAGATCATGTTCAATATCTGTTTTGCAGAAGCATAAACTGTTTATGAGTCTGTGCCCTCGCCATGGAACACGGCAGAGCAGAACAGGCTTACGTTGGTGGGATCAGTTGAATAACAATCTGTACGGACCCCTCCTCTTTCAGTTTTCAGTGTTTGGAGAGCTGGCATTTTATCGTTTGAGCAAATGAAGGATGAATGACCTACAACGTGTATTAAACTTCATGGTTTGTCCAGGAAACCCGAGCAAGGAACTATAAATTGATGATCTGCCTCCCTGTGGGTCAGATAACTTACGATCTGTCATGCGGTGAATGAAATGCTGTGGTTAAGGGGGAATATTACGCTGGTTATGCGCAGATGTTTCTTACATTGAAAAATGGGTTTATTAATGGCATGCTTATGAAGAAAGTTCTAATCAGGGATTCTGTTACCGTATTTAATTAACTAGTCAGCGTTTGAAGATCCATGAGGCTCAGATCCAGAAATGAGTGATAATCAATTTTTGGCTTTGCTCTGTCCATAGCTAAGAAGGGAATGGCGGCAGACCTCAGAAAACTCAATCAAAAGACTAGATCGATATTTTATTTGGTCTTTGGTCATTAGTAATCTAATGGGAGGAAATACACACATGTCCTCCTTGATTTCTGTTTCGTTCTACACTTGTATGATTTTCAACGGGGTGCAGAAGAGGGGCGAGGGTGGTAAAAGAGTATTCGCTCATTTGGTCATTGCAAGATGACAGTTACATGCTGAGAGTACGCAACGAGTGTTTGCCACTAAACTTCACATTAACGGCCCTGTAACAGAGGATGCATGCACCATCGACAGAACCTTAAGAAAATAGACTTGAAACTTTAGGGGCAATGATCAGCTTATTGCTATAATTATGGAACTAGCTTCATCCCTTTACTGGTACAATGCATGAATTAGATTCTACATACACTGGACTGTAATGAAGGCCACAGGTGGGAAGGTATTTGCTCTCATATTAACATATGCAGAGGTATGCAGTGGTCAGCCTAATGGTAGGAATGCCAAGTGGTATGCAGTATGAATTTAATTTTCATTTCTATTATTTATTTATTTTTAAAATATTTTAATTTTCTTAAAGGTTTATTTTTATTTTTATTTTTTTTTTTAATTTTTTTTTTCCAACGTTTTTAATTTATTTTTGGGACAGAGAGAGACAGAGCATGAATGGGGGAGGGGCAGAGAGAGAGGGAGACACAGAATCGGAAACAGGCTCCAGGCTCCGAGCCATCAGCCCAGAGCCTGATGCGGGGCTCGAACTCACAGACCGCGAGATCGTGACCTGGCTGAAGTCGGACGCTTAACCGACTGCGCCACCCAGGCGCCCCTTAAAGGTTTATTTTTAAAGAGAGAGAGAGTGTGTGCGTGCTTGTGCACATGATTGGGGGAGGGGCAGAGAGACGGAGACAGAGGGTCTGAAGAGGGCTCCACCCTGACAGCCTGATGCGGGGCTCTAACTCACCAACCAGGAGATCAGGATCTTAGCCACAGTTGGATGCTTAACCGACTGAGCCACCCAGGCCCCCCTGCGGTCTGCATTTTAAATGCCGTGTTTTTATGGATTTTACTTTGTGGCGAAGCCAGCATTTTGTAGAACAATTAAATAGCAATAGCTCTTGTGTGAAAGGAAGATATTGGAAAATTTTTCTTTTGTCCCTTTGGAAAAAGCCTTTATTTCATCAATGCTGGCACTTGAAGATGTCATCCAAAAGAAGTGAGCCTGGCATGACCAGGGAGCACCTTGAAGGAGGCTGGTGGACGGTGTCAGTGACAGTTCTCTCTACAAGAGATTATTTAGCTCTCGTGTGATTCTGAGCTGTTATGTTCAAGCCTCATTTTTGTTAAAGGCTAGAAAACTGGAGACTTTTTCGCTACTTAGGGAAAAGAGACCTGTATTAATTTTGGTTTTGGGGTATACCTTCTTATTTAGGAATGCCCAGTCTTCATCCCTGCACCCATTTCCAAACTCAGAGGCAGGTACCAAAGAGCTACTCTTAGAAATCAAAGTGGATCGGCTTAGATCAGAAGTGTAAGGCTTTATATTTTTCCAGAACCGGAACTATTCTAAGACCGTGGCCTCAAAGTCAGTTAGCCAAGCAAGAGAATTGTACTTACAGAGTGATAGCAAAATTTTAATTCTCTGCATGTTAAAAATGATAAAGCTTAATTGTATTACTTAGACCACACGTGACAAGTGGACACTTGAAGATTAGGAAAGTTTTAGGTGAGATAAATATTGAGATCAAGTGGATGTTCTTTACTTGACATGACCTGAGATTGGACTTGCTAAGAAGACTCTGAAGGGAAGTTGACATGATCGAATGTGTGTCACTGAGAATTTCTCAACACCCTTGGGCGACCCATTACTATGGGCTGTTTGCCAGGGTGTTATTTAAATCAGAGTTAGGGAACCAAAATAAACATGTACCTATTTCTTAGAAGTGACTTTAAAGACTTCTGTTATGTATATTTATTCATTTTACATCTTTATGTATATTTGTATAAATACTAAAATGAAGGGGCACCTGGGTGGCTCAGTGTGTTAAGCTTCCGGCTTTGGCTCAGGTCATGATCTCGCAGTTCATGGGTTCGAGCCCCGCGTCAGGCTCTGTGCTGACAGCTCTGAGCTGGAGCCTGCTTCGGATTCTGTGTCTCCCCTTCTCTCTGCCCCTCCCCCACTCACGCTTTGTCTCTCTCTCTCTCTCTCTCTCAAAAACAAACATTAAAAAAATTTTAAAAATACTAAAATGAAGATAAGTGTACGTACATTATTCTATAAGGAATGCATCATTTAATGCACTGAAACATTCAGTAGACAATTGATTTAACCATGTGGCTGTTGCACTGCAAACTTTTCATTTTCTGTTTTAAAGGTCATGGGTTCAACTTTTTCTTTCATCTTTCTTTGAACATTTTACCTGAAAAATTTTCAGCATACTTGAAAATAAAGATACTAGTATAGCAAACCTTCAGATACTCTATATTCAACAATGCACATTTATTTCTTAACAAAAGTTACTGGGATTTTTGGTCCTGTGACTTTCTTCAGGATCTTGAATCCTGTACTATTTCTTGAAATGGGTTAAATATGCTCATTTATCCATGGAATGCCTTCATTTTGAAATCTTATCTACAAATTGCCAGAAAGTAGGGGTGCCTGGGTGTCTCAGTCGGTTGAGCATCCGACTTTGGCTCAGGTCATGATCTCGTAGTTCATGAGTTCAAACCCCGTGTCGGGCTCTGTGCCGATGGCTGGGAGCCTGGAGTCTGCTTCGGATTCTGGGTCTCCCTCTCTCTCTGTCCCTCCCCCACTCATGCTCTGTCTGTCTGTCTCTCTCTCTCAAAAATAAATATTAAAAAAATGAAAACAAAACAAATTCCCAGAAAGTAGAAATGCCCTGCAGATCATATAAATATTACTATTGATAGTTTGACTAAGTATTGGAACATTTTTTGTAATAACAGTAAAGAAAATGATTATTCTTAATAATATTTTTAATAATATTCTTCTGAAACAGTTTTCTATAACTGGATCAGGGAAAATTATGATGAGGTCATCTGCATTTTATGCCGTTACTGATTTTTAAGTACGGTTTTAATTGTTACATTAAGATTTTATTGCTCTGTAACAGATGTGGTGTTTTTTTGTAAGCACATCAACATCAACCTGAAGACGGATGGGAGCAGATAAAACATTGTCTTGTGTTCTGCAGAAATCAGATGTTTGATTTCATCCTCAATGGCCATGCTTGCTTGTTTTAAGAAAAAAACATTCTTCAGTATCGAGTACACATGCCTCTCTCTATGGAAGGTAGCAAACGGATATTTGGAAAGGATAAGAAAATGTATTATTGAGTGAATAAAGGATGATTCCTCAGGAAGCTTCGTTTGAAGAAATTTTAAAGTGCTTAATTAAAGTTTAATTACAATAATCTGTGTTTATTGTGATTGTAAAATGCAGGATAATAGAGATTACACCATATTTTAAGGCTTGATATACATTAATGACCTAAGACCTGATTTTAGCAAAATGGAATCCACAGTTTTCTTATTGGACCCAAGTAAATGTACTAGGCGAACTAATTGCTTTCAATGGATGCTTTTTTTTTCTTTTTAAAGAAATACACTTTTTTTTTCAATATATGAAGTTTACTGTCAAATTGGTTTCCATACAACACCCAGTGCTCATCCCAAAAGGTGCCCTCCTCAATACCCATCACCCACCCTCCCCTCCCTCCCACCCCCCATCAACCCTCAGTTTGTTCTCAGTTTTTAAGAGTCCCTTATGCTTTGGCTGTCTCCCACTCTAACCTCTTTTTTTTTTCCCTTCCCCTCCCCCATGGGTTTCTGTTAAGTTTCTCAGGATCCACATAAGAGTGAAACCATATGGTATCTGTCTTTCTCTGTATGGCTTATTTCACTTGGCATCACACTCTCCAGTTCCATCCACGTTGCTACAAAGGGCCATATTTCATTCTTTCTCATTGCCACGTAATACTCCATTGTGGAAATACACATCTTTTAATGTTTATTTATTTTTGAGAGAGAGAGAGAAAAACAGAGCGCGAGTGGGGGAAGAGCAGAGGGAGAGGGAGACACAGAGTCCGAAGCAGATTCCAGGCTCCAAGCTGTCAGCACAGAGCCCGACGCGGGGCTTGAACCCACGAAACCGTGAGATTGTGACCTAAGCCAAAGTCAGACGCTGAGCCGACTGAGCCGCCCAGGCGCCCCTCAATGAATGCTTTTGATGATACACTTTGTTAAAAGAGAGCGGCGATACTCTTTCTAGTTGTTTCTCCCATCCCCTACTATATGCAGTGTTAGATTTTAATGGTTTTCAAGCATTAAAGTGTACTCATATGTTTAAATTAATATTCCAGTTTGTGATCTAACTTATTAGAGGAAGAATGTGGAGATCAGTCCTCTGCGTGAGGAACAAGGCTCCGGGGGCTTCCCAACTGTGCAAAACCTTAGATATTACATGAGGAAAAAGGACATGTTGAGTCACATCTTAGATAAAAGGAGCGGTGGAAGGGGGCGGAGTTTGGTTCACACCATGGGGTGTGACCAAGACGTGGACATCTCGAGTCAGGACTAGGTGTGGGTTCTGGTTTCACCACTTTGTGGGTGCTTAGACCCCCTTCTAGCTTTTGCCTCAAAGTTTCCATGACGTTCCCACCTAAACATGTGTAGATATCATCTGCCATGTCATAAACTCCCAGTGGACACTAGGAATTGGTGGTAACGTTTGCCTTGATATTGAGACTGTGACCCTTGGCCGTGATGGTCCCTCTTTCTCGCTATGCTGTGCCACCATTTCTTTCGTGAGTGCTGACCCTCATGGTTACACACTGCCCAGGTCTGCGTGTGTTCTGACTATGTGACATGTGGGTACCGAGGCCAGTGAGGCCAGGGACTGCCTGCACATGGCTGAGAGGAATGGCATTTGGATGACAGAGGGTTTGGGAGGCAGCAGTGGTCGCTTCTGGCCAGAAACCCTATGGACTGTATCCTGAGCTCACTTCTCAGGGGGCAGTACCTGTCTTTTATTCTGGTTTCTTGTTATGAGAAAGCAGAAACTGCCCTCTTTGCGGGGGGGGGGCGGGGGGGGGGGGGCTCTTCTGAAGATAGGCTCTCCTAGGAGAGCCAGCTTTAGGGGTCTTGAAATGTATCAAGGAGACCTTGAAGGTACATCTAAGAACTTTGAAGTGTGTGGCATGGAAGTGTAATCTCTCTCTCTCTCTCTCTCTCTCTCTCTCTCTCACACACACACACACACACACACACACACACACACCACACACAGCCCTGAATGTAGCTAATTATAAAGCTTGGCTGGCACTTTACCAGTGCTAAATGTTTATTTTCCCCCATTTGCTTTCTGAAAGTTTAACTGAGAAAATATTCACCACAAGAGCACTGGACTGATAACTAAGCCCTGGGGAAGCTTCACTGTACAAGATGGCGTGGACTCCATTCCTCCCAGTACAACACTGATACAAACAGACGCCTGATGGAGGTGTATCCACTCCTACCTCATACTTGTTTCTCGGTATGATCAAAATAATGGAGTTTTGTGTTTGTAGAACGCGTTTCAGAACTGACTTTTAGATCGCTCAAGAAAGAGCCCTGAGTGAGCTTGGTAAGTGGTAGCTGTTATCCCTCCTCCAGGATAAAGTCAGAGAACAGAAGTCAGAGCTGGCCCAGAGTGACTTAGTAAGCTCAGACGAGGACTCTGAAGAAAATGCAGGACTGGTGAGCCCCGAGCTCCTTGCCAGTTTACCCATGACTGCAAGCAGTCGTATGCATGACGCTCAACAGCTGACTGGGGAGAAGGAACCCTGATGGTAGCATTTCCTGGTTTCTGAAGGATGCTTACTTCCCCCATGGCTGGTTCCAAGCTACCAACATGATGTTCCTGAACACAGAGTTGGGGAGAGATGTGTACCATTGACTCTCGAGGGCTGTTGCAAGATGGCTGCCACATAGTATGCCTTAAACCCAAGAGTAAACCTTTCTGGATCGTTAGCTAGTCGTTCCCTGGATCTTTATCGGGTCATTTCCAAGAGCAACATGGTGGACAAGAAGTAGGGTTACGGTGTCTGTTAATAAAATAGGTAAATGGTATGTGTCAAGGGGTGCACCATGCTGGAGTTAGGCACCGGTTGTCTAGCGGTTGCTATACAAATGCCAGGTGGCTGAGATCACTTAAGGCTGGATGAGCAGGGTTTGGACTAAACCTGGAATTGAAATAAGTAGAAATCTGCAGTGTGCAAATGGAATCACGAGGGCAGTCCCCACCCTCCTTTTCTAATCTGGATCATTCTTTCTTTTTTTTTTTTTTAATTTTTTTAATGTTTATTTATTTCTGAGACAGAGAGAGAGACAGAGCATGAGCAGGGGAGGGGCAGAGAGAGAGGGAGACACAGAATCTGAAACAGGCTCCAGGCTCTGAGCTGTCTGCACAGAGCCCGACGCGGGGCTTGAACTCACGGACCGCAAGATCATGACCTGAGCCGAAGTCGGACGCTCAACCGACTGAGACACCCAGGTTCCCCTAATCGGGATCATTCTTTTGAACTTGTCACTGGACCTTGTAGTTCAGATACTACTTCATTTGTACTTTCCAAGGGACCTTGTGGTTTTGAGGAAAGAGCGCGGAGTCCCCAGAAGGTCTGGGTGAAAGAGCTGATTCGTGACCTTCAGATAGAAGGTGTTGGGCAAGTCCCTAAATGCCTTCACTTGTCTGAATCCAACTTTTCTTCGCATATGAAACAGGTGTAGTCCTTTAGAAAAGTTGTGGCTTACTTCCCAAGCTTGTTTGGAGGACAAGCAAGGTATCCCAATGACAAAAATCAGCTCACAAGTGTACCATGCTGTAATGCTGCGGCTGCATCCATTAGTGCAGATATAATGATGTTGGTGGGGCTGATGGCAGTGATGGTGGTGGCGACGATGGTGATGGCGTGGTGGTGTTGATAATACAGACGCTGGTAGTGATGGTGGTGTTGATAATACAGGCAGTGGTGGTGATGATGATGATTATGATGATGGTAGTGGTGACGGTGATGGTGATGGTGGTGATGATGATGATGGTGATGGTGGTGATGACGATGGCGATGGCATAGTGGTGGTGATGATACAGGCAGTGGTGGTGATGATGATGATGATGATGGTAGTGGTGATGGTGATGGTGATGGTGGTGATGATGGTGATGGTGGTGATGACGATGGTGATGGCATAGTGGTGGTGATGATACAGGCAGTGGTGGTGATGATGATGATGATGATGATGGTAGTGGTGACGGTGATGGTGGTGATGATGATGGTGGCAGGATGGTGTTGATACTATAGGCACTGGTGGTGATGGTGGTGATGACGATGATGGTGATGGTGGTGATGATGATGGCGATGGCATAGTGGTGGTGCCGGCAGTGCTGCTGCCGATGGCAGGCTCTTCATAAATACTCTCTCTTCAACTGCCCACCGGTCTTTCAGGTTCAAAAGTAGCAAATCAAGTCTCTAGGTGCACTTGTAAGAGTTTGTAGAACAACACGGGCAAGGAATCCTGACACAGGTGGCCCTCCTTGACGCAGTCTCCGTGGCCCTGTTCCACATCACGGGGCAGAGGCGCTGACGGCAGCAGCATTCCCTCCAGCAATCAGAGATTTACTAACTAATGTGTGGTCTCTCTTCCCCTTAGTTGACTTTTGTGTGTTGTAACAGTCCCATAAGGTGAAAAAGAAAGAAAAAGAAATTATTAGGGAAGAGATCGTGTTCTATATAGAAAACTACGGCCTTGCGGGAAAAAAAGTTGCCTGACATTTACAAATATCCTGCTCCTGATGTGGTTCCATGCCTGACGTAAGGGATATTAGACAAACAGAACCTGGCTGCGTGTCTGTGTCTGTGGAGAGTTGCACATGTCTTTCTTACCATATAGGAACTTTGTTCACACTTTAATCGATGCTATAATTGTGCTTCATTTTCATTCCCTATCACTGTATCACTTAAAAATGAGAAAAATGTAAAAATCTATCTTTTTCCAGTACAAATTTTAAAAAGACTAAATTGTGTCCTTGTTATTTCCACAAGTTACACGGGGCTGTCGGGGATGGGTGAAAATGATGTTTGCGTGTGCGCGCACGTGTGCGAATGCGCACATACATGCACTTTATCAACGGTGAGTCATTTCGTTTAGGAGAAAATGGTAAAGAGGGTAATCAATCAGAATAACTGTGACACCATGACAGTACATCCCAATGCCAAGTACACCCTATAATAGAAATCAGGGTTTTAAATGGTTTTTTTGTTGGCTAGGAATGGTCCAGAATATCTGTCTTTTTTTCTCGCCAAGATTAAATGATAAGGTATGATGATTACTTATTGGTTCCAATTTATTTGCTGTCAACTGGTTTTTGTTTGGTCAGATTTTACATTCTCCTCACGCAGATTTCCAGTCTTGCTGGTGAAGTCTGTGCTCCTTTTCAGAGATTAATATTGCCTAACATGTATGGTTATAAATTTTGATATGTCTTTCTGGGCTTATATTAATCAGGAGTTTTATAGCTGTTAATAAAAAAATAACTACTGCATAATCTAATTATGAATTTTAGCTCATCGATTTACCTTAAAAACGTTTAGCATATAAAAAAAATTTCTTTTGTCCAAGAAGACCTTGAGAAGTTTGTTTATATTTTGAGGCATAAGCTAACTCATGGTGAATTATATTTCGTGTAATCTTTTAATGCCATAGTACTTTCTCTTATCATTTCATATAATTTATAGTATCTAAACCTGTGCATTTTTATGCTTTTTTTAAAATGCTATTTTAATGCTAGAGAGTATTTACAATACTGAAATTCCCGGAACATGGCATGTATCCCCATCTGTTCAGGCTTACTTTTATGTCTTCCGGGAGTGTGCTACAATTTTCCTCATATAGGTTTTGGAAATTTGTTGTTATATATGTGTGTGTATATATATGTATATGTATATGTTATATATACGTATGTATATATATGTATATATATATGGGCATTCACACCTTTGTGAAACACTTTTTTTCTATAATTCTGAAACACGGTACATTTCTTTATTATCTATTTCTCTCCCTAAAAATTATAGTCTGAAGGGAGAACTTGTTTTGTTCAGTGTTGGATCCCCAGTGCTGTTCACAGCCCATGGCACACAATAAATACTGCAGCTGTACTCGTGGCATCCATAAAAGAAGGTACACATCAGCTTCCTCCCTCCCTGCCACCCCTCCCGAGCACACCCTTACCTTCGGGCAGGGTCTTAGTATCTCCACAATTGGTCTTTACTTATATTTAAGGCAAGTTTATTATAATTAACCTTGAGCAAATAAATTCTAGAGCAGAAATTGCAGACTGGTAACTTACGGCAAATTCGGCAGACGTCTTTGATCCTTCCCTGAACGAGGTGCATATATGTCTTTTCTAGGTAGGTGGTACCCGCACGAAGCCGGTGATCTCCCCGACTTCTCTGGGTAGGCTGGCGGAGCTGGTGGCCCCAAGCCTCCCCCGCCCGAGGTGCGTGACCACATGCCACCAGGTGCTTTCTGCGGGCAGCCCAGGAATGTCACAGCCCCGACGTCTCCTCTTGTGTGACCCTTCGCCTGGATTCTTGCACTACTCATCGGTTCTGGCCTCGGAAAGCGTTTGCATTTTCTGTCTGATCCAGCGAGCTGGGTGTTTACACAAAACAAAGAGAAACTGGCTTAAATTGAGAGCCTGCCGGGGGTCAGATGATTCTCGGGATGTTACCTCAGTTAATTCTCACAGTGACCCCAGAGGGCAGGCCTCCTGTCTCTGTGTTCCTGAAGAAAAAAAAAAAAAATCCTAGCAAGACAAAACACAGTGCAACGCACCCTAGATCCCTTTCCCAGGCAGATTTCCAAACACCTCCTTATGCTTAGTGGTGGCTTAATAATGTAAGCAAGGGCAACTGATTGTCTTACTTCTAAAATTAGTGGGTGCTTTGTCTTCTGAAAACCTTGAGAATGACTCTTGACTCTCATGAATCAACTCAGAAATATGTATTTGTTGTGCCTCTTTATATTCTCAGTACCCGACATAATTCCCTCCACACGGAGGGAAATTCCCGGAAATAAAATAAAATAAAATAAAATACGCTCAATCAAGAGACGCTGCTGCTGATTCTGTGATAAGAGAGGCAGGTAGGAGAGGCATTTTGATTCCGAAAAGGCGATATATCGTGGTAAACGTATGGGTCACATCACTGATGATTTTGTCCGTGATACGAGCTTTTCAAACGAGAGCTGCCTGGACAGGCTGAAGGTGCAGGGAAAGCCTAGGCGGGAAGGCATAGAGAGAAGGCAAGTTTGAATTTAACCACGAACAGATGGGCCTGGCAACTTTTCCAAGGAACCAGAGTCTCACCTGGGTGTCCGGGAAAAGGGGGTGTGCGTTGTGTGCCTGAAACCACACACGTGAGAGCAGAGGGTCTGGTGTGGCCCATGTGCTCAGACCTTCTGAACACAATGCAGGGAACCTCTATGAAATATCCGGTATGATCTGGGGCTTTATTTTTATTATTTTTCTAAAGTTTATTTATTTTGAGAGAGAGAGAGAGTTGTGTGCAAGCAGGGGAGGAGCGGAGAGAGAGGGAGACAGAGAATCCCAAGCAGACTCCACGCTTTCAGCACGGAGGCTGATGTGGGGCTCGATCCCACAAACCGTGAGATCATGACCTGTGCAGAAATCAAGAGTCGGACACTTAACCGACTGAGCCAATCCGGTGCCCTGACGATCAGTGTCTTTAATCTTTGTTGCCAGCCCTGTCCTCATTCGCCTGGACTTGAGACTGACGAGAGTCATACAGCAGTCCGTGAACAGTTCACACCCCTCTCCTTGGCCTCTGCCTGGGGCCATTTCTCCCGTTGGGTGCCCTGGCTTCGTGCTGGAAGCTTCCTAGCAGACGTGTGCTTCCACACGGCTCCTCACTCTACCCGTGACCGCCTCAGGTCAGACCTCTATCTTGTACCTCGACGAGGCAGAGGCCCCCAGCTACTTCTTCTGTCTTGGTTTCACATCCACCCACCACTTAGCTGTCACAATAATTGACTCTAAGGACAGATCATTCTCCTGCCTCAAGCCTTTGGCGACTCTCCATTCTCCTTCGATTCCACCTTCCTTACTCTGCAACGAAAAGAGAGCAAGTAGCCACCGGCCGATCTTCTGTCTGGCTTCCCTCCCCGCTGCACTTTCTCTATCATCAATCCTACCCATTATGCAATGGGTATTCCTCATTGGTATGCAATTGATTATTCCTCACCCGTTGACAATCAAGGTGTGTATCCCATTATGCAAAAAGGTCTGACTACCCTGCCATGCCTCTTTCCAACTTGAATTCTGGGCTTCGTTCTCATGATTCTGAAAAAATCATATATATGTATATCTCATATATGTATCACAGCAGTGCCTTATTGGTGGCTAGAGTCCCAGATGAGGCAAGCAGAAAAATGCTCCCCCAAGGATATATCCATGTCTTAATCCCAGAACCTGCAAATACGTCCCTTGGAGATGTGGGTAAATTAAGGATCTGGAGATCTTGGATTATCTGGGTGGTTCCATTATAATCCAAAGGTCTTTATAAAAAGAAGCAAGAGTGTCAGAGTGAGTGAGAGATTTGAAGACGGTGCCCCGCTGGTTTTGAAAATGGAAAAGAGGCCAGAAATCAAGAAATGCAGACAGCCTCTAGAAGCTGGAGAAGCAAGGGGGCAGATTTTCCTCCGGGTCCTTTAGAATGAACACAGTACCGGGGCGCCTGCATGGCTCAGTTGTTTGAGCGTCCGACTTCAGCTTAAGGCATGAGATCATGGTTCGTGAGTTCGAGCCCCGTGTCAGGCTCTGCATTGACAGCTCAGAGCCTAGAGCCTGCTTCGGATTCTGGATCTCCCTCTCTCTCTGCCCCTCCCCACCTCTCAAAAATAAATAAACATTAAAAAAATTAAAAAAAGAAAAAGAATGAGTACAGTACTACTGACAGGTGGAGTTTTTTTTTTTCCCCCAGTGAAAACCCATTTTGGACCTCTCAATACTCGAACTGTAAAATAATAAATTTTTGTTGTAAATTTGTAGGAATTTCTTACAGTGGCAATGAGGAATCAATACAAAACATGTAGAGGAGAGAGTGAATATTTGATGTGTCAGCAATGACTGACAGAATGGAACATGTGAAGAGGCATATTGCATTTTATGTCAAGTGCATGAGGGGACATCAGTCTTAGGAAGACAAAGAACCATTAGAGCATTGCGTTAGTGTGTGGTGTCTGTGGGGAGGCGGGAGGGCTGGCATTGGTAGATGTCTGGGATCCAACTTTTAGAAGATTGAAATAACGGAAATGATTTAAAACACTGTGGAAAGAAAAAACCAAACAAACAATACCACTCCCAGGACACTGGGAGGCATCAGAAAGTGATTCAGGGTTAAGAAATATCAGCCCGCAGAGCAACAGGAACTCTCATTCACGGCTGGTGGGAATGCAAACTTGTGCAGCCTCCTTGGAAGACGGTTTAGTGGTTTCTTACAAAACCAGACTGTCTCTTCCCACAGGATCCAGCCTTTGTGCTCCTTGCTGTTTACCCAAATGTGTCAGAATTTTACGTCCACGCGAAAACCTGCACGTGGATGTTTGTAGCAGCTTTATTCATAGTGGCCAACACTTGGAAGCAACCAAGGTGTCCTCCAGTAGGCAGATGGGGAAATAAACTGTGGCATATCCAGGCAACGGACAGTTACTCGGTGCTAATAAGAAATGAGCTATGAAATCATGAAAAGATATGCAGAGGACTAAGTGAAAGAAGTCAATCTGAAAAGGCCATGTACCGTAGGGGTCCAACTCTGTGACATTCTGGAAAAGGCATTAGTATGGAGACAGTCAAAAGACAGGTGGTTGCTAAGGGTTGGCAGGGGGAGGAGGGGCAGGGAGAAGGGATGAGTAGGCGGATCATGGAGGATTTGGGGGGCAGTGAAAGGGCTCTGTGTGATACTGTAATGGTGGACACAGGTCACCGTCCATCTGTCCACACCCGCAGAATGTACAACACCAAGAGTGAACTTAATATGAACTATGGACTCTGGGTGATGATGGTGTGTCAGTGCGGGTTGATCAACTGTAACCAATGTACCACTGTGGAGGGGGCTGTTGATAATGGGGTAACCTGTGCACTGTGGAGGCGGGGGGGAATATGGGGAACCTCAGTTCCTTCCCCCCAACTTTACTGTGCACCTAAAACTGCTCTAAAAAATAAGTCTGGAAAAAAACAAACAAACATCTTAACAAATTTGACAAAACAGCTGATTTTGGTAATAACGCCAAGCAGAAGGGGAAACCATGCACCCGGATTCCCTGCAGTGGACTTGGGTGCAGGCTCTCTGGCTCCTCCGTGGGCTGGATAGTCTGGGCTTCTGTCTTCGGTGATCGCCCGCACGGCTGGAGCCAGATCCAGCTCTGGTCCACATCCATGACGGTGACAGGGCCAGCTGGCTGGCGGGCCAGCTCACTCTCTTTGGGCCCCCACGGCTTAGATTGCCAGTGGGCAGGGAGAGGTGGAGCATGTGAGCAACGAGGGGCGACAGCAGGCCTGGGGGCCGGTTAGCCACTGGCGACACGGCCCCTCCCCCATCTGCTGAGCCCCAGAGCTGCTGGGCTGCTCTTTCCAGCAGGGTCAGCCCCCTGGCAGCTGTGCACAGGGCTCTCAGAAAGAACAGAGTCTTTGCAGTTGCCTGGTCGTCCAGCCCCACTGAACCCCGAGCTTTGAACTCAAATATCGCCTGTGGGTAAAGACACAGAGCGTGTGTGTGCTCAATAATATTAGAAAATGACTCGCCAAGTGATACCGACACTTTACTTCGACTTAACACCTTGGACCTAAAGATGGGGTCTTTTGTTCCTTAAAGAAAGTAGAAAAATAGCTTTCCTCTCACCTGCTAGAGTACAAACAGAGTTTGAAATAGAAAAGCAAGCTGGCAATGTCACATTTGCCGGGTGTGTTCCACCGTGACTTTTAACTAAGGCAAATAATAGTGAATCGTTTATAGCACGTTGAGATTATTCAAGTCATAATGTCTGTGGGTCTGTAATAGAAATGAACCAGATTGAAAGAGGAAAGTAACGATCATTGTTTGTCTTTATTTCATTATCCTTCCCTGAGCTCTGCCTTTCTTCCAAATATGCTTTTTCAATTAAAACACATTCATCGGATCCCTCCCTGCTAATGCTTTGAAAATGCATTACTGCATTTGGGAGAAAGCATTGCATTATTCTTCTCTTTTCCTCTTTGCCTCTTAACTTGCTCTCTGAGAATGCATCTCACAGAGAAATACTGTATCCACAGGAATAATGCATGGCTGAAAACGCACCTGATATCTTAGGCATTTGATAAAAACTAATTATGCGTTGGTACTGGGCATTGTGCCTGTGTCTTTTTACGGAAGCTTCTTCCTTGCCTTTTGTAATATCGAAATCACATCGACACCTTGATGAACACGTCCTCCTCGCTTTCCTTCACACATTCATTTTTATCCATTTTTTTTTTTTAATATTGGGATTTCAAAGAATCCGTCTTTATCTGTTTTCACTCCACACAATCCCCTGGAGTAATTTCATCTTTTCCCTTGCTTCATCTTGCAAATCATACCTGGAAATTTCCTTCCCTAGGTCTTCAGCCACATCTGTCTCCTGTTTTCAACTCCTCTGCCCAACCATCTAGTAGACCCCTTTCTGTGGTCAGCTGCCTTGGTCTGAGATTGAACTCATGGCCCACCCCCCGCCTTCTGCCCCTTTGTCCCATGTATGAGTGGCTGAACCTACCTGGCTCTAACTCCAATGCCTCCTTCTTAATTCTCTTGTCACCCGGTCTTGCCCACTTTGCTGGCTCTTGACTATTTCCTTCTCATCAGTCCTCTGGTTGAGACTCTCACTCAAGTCTTCCTCATTTCCCTCTGGAATTGAGCAGTACTGTCTTCTAGTCTCGCTCCCCTCAGTGCATTCTCCATAGTTAGTCCAGAATTTTCCCACACATCCTACTATTTTTTTATTTTTTGCTCTGTACATCTTCCCGTGATTCTGCATTGCCTAGGGGATGAATTCCTTCTTCACCCCTAAGCTTTGAAGGAAAGGCCTTTTATGATTCGACCCCTATTTTTCTCCACCCTCTCTCTCATGACTTCACAAGTATCGTCTGTCATTCTAACCACACCACATTTCCTGTGCTTTCCTCGTGGCTACTGTCGTGTGGGGGATGATCCTGAAGCAAGGCAGCCCTTGCTTCCAAGGGCCGTACCAGCCAGCGGGTCCCCAAGATGGCAGAACAAAAGAGCTCATGCACTACAGTAAAATGCCTGTATCATTCTGTTTCCTCACTCAGTTTGAAACACACACAAAGAGCAAGGGAAAATTTGACTGAGTTGATGTCTAAGGAGAGAACGCAAGGAGGCAGAAGCCCATACTCTTTTGAGTCCTAGGACACTGCTGATGCGGTTATGAGGATTCAGAGTGAGGTTTAGTCCAGCAGCCTGGGGATAGAAGGTGTCCTGGGTCAATGCCACGTGCTTCCTGAATTGGAGAGCACGGCCATCTGGCTACAGCTGTCGCTTGTTCGTTAGGCTGCTGTCACTTTCCTTGGGTCAAGCACATGTGGGGCCAGTACCACGTGTCACCAGTGGGTGACCACATTTGGATGACAGAGCTGTCAGCCCGGAAGTGACAAGTTAATGGCTTAGTTCTGCCGTCGTTGCCACCTAGAGACACAGTCTTGTTTGCTGGAGCATATTTTATTTTTATTTATTCCATCTGTCTTTGGCCTGTCTCACGGCTTGCTCACTCTCGTCTCTGTTCTGCCTGGCTTCCTCTGAGCCCCGTACCTGCACTTAGGAGATCAGGTGCTTTCTGCCTTCACCTCACACACTACCAGCTTACCGACAGTTTACTCTGAACGCTTTTCAAGCCTCCATCCGGCCCAGTTGTGTATCTCGTCTTTACAGCAGAATGAAATGTGAAACACGCTCTCAAATGCACAATGTCCAGTGCTCACCTGTGTGGTGGCTGGACACCGGCTGTGCCCCATGGCCCAGCCTCCTCCCCCCTTGCCATTGCTTTCTTGTTAAGTTTTTTTAAATTTTATTTTAAGTAGTCTCCACACCCAACATGGAGTTGCACTCAGGAGCCCAAGATCAAGAGTCGACCCTTCTGCCGACTTGAGCCAGCCAGGCGTTTTCATTCACCCTTCAGGGACTGGTCCTTGCTTCTCCTCCCCAGGAAGCTTCCGTGAGCCTACCAGTCTGGATCAGAAGCCCTAGAGGGAGCCTTTGTCTACACTGGTCACGGTCTTTAATCCTAGTTTACCCTAAGTGCACACGTACTGTTCCATTTGCTCTCATTACCCTGGGAACCACTTTGGGGGGAGATCTTGTGTTTTATCTGTGGGTGTTCTGGGCTGCCCTGTTCCCACGGTGGGAAGGGGAGGGGATGGTGTTGATGACAGCATGTGTGTAGCATGTGTGTAGTTTTGTTTCCACCCCCAGTTGCACACATTCTGGTTCCACTTCATGGTAGTGCCTCCCCCACCCTCCGTGTGCCCATCGCACAGTCTTCTAGGCCGCCCCGTGGGGTGTGCTGTGTATCCGTCTACCTCTCCTTCCTCACGTGCTCTGCTGCTGGCGACACCGGGGCTCCGGGGACAGAGATGAGAAGTGGTTTCAAAGTGCATCTCTTGGTGCTGGTTCTGACCTAGAGTTGCCCCATGGCCGGCACACTGCCACGTCCCAAAGCCGCTGTGCTCTCCCCGGATTGTAGCAGCACTGGCTTTTCCTTGATGGGCCCTATGAAGCCCCTTGGGGAGGGTTCTCTGCATTTGGGCGCAAATAATCTCTCCTTATTCTATATGCTGTTCACAGATCCCCCACGTCAATGCTGTGTTGACTTGCCAACAATTACCAAAATGGTCTACCGTGGCAATAATACCTGTCCTTCTTGAAATTCTTCTAGTCTGGCTTCTGTGATACTGTCCTGTTTCTCTGACCGTCTTAAATTTTTTTTTCCTTTCTTGGTCTTTTGGGTCATTTCTTTGGTTGTTTTTCAACCCAAGGCAGAAACCTGAGGTCAGTGCTCAGCTCACAAACTTTTCTGTAAATACCTGTCTCGGAGTGTTCGGCCTGCTTTTGCCTCGAGTTGCCACCTTTATGGTTTTGGTTCACAATTCTGATTTCACTCTTCCAGCCATCTTAACTGAGTACGAATCATGTTCTCATTACTGTCTAGTGAGTGGTGCTTGTGGGCTGGAGGTTCGTTTTTCCAGCTTATACTAGCTTCCCAAATCAAATCTACATTTATCATCTTTCATCCAAAAGTGGAGCGTTTCCACTCCCTCTTTAGGTGATGGTCTCTCATGAGTGTGTTAGAGAGCTGGATGGTATCTAACAAATGCAAAGTTCTCAGACCACACAGAAATCTAATCCGTGCATTTATTTTTATTTGCTGGCATTGAACACCTAGCAGGTGTTTATTAAGTAATTGTTCGTTAACGGGTGCTTCTTAAAAGAAGGTCATGAAATGTTTGGATCTGTGTGTATTCCTTAAGCCAATTATTCATTTTTTCCAATCCTTCAACAAGTTTTCATCAAGTACTCATGCACTATAACTCTGTAAGGGGACAAAGGGAGTCACAGGCACACGGGTAAACTGAACTCACATTACGTTGGCCAGTGTAACAAGCAGAATGAGAACGTTCCCTGAAGGAATGCTAAGCCAAGCATATTTATACACCACGCACACACACACACACACACACACACACACACATACACACACACAATTTATAACTGAGACATAACTATAAATTATAATTGAAGCAAAAGTTTCCTGAACAGCGTTTGTTACCATACGAGATAGACTCTGATAGTTTCAAGTCTAGAAATAATGCCAGTTACTACCCACTAAGTTTGTATCAAAACCACACTGTGAACAAAACCACCATGGTTTACTGGAAGCTGGGGACAATTGCTGTTGATTTCTAGCTCAAAGTGGGAAATGGCATGTTTACTCTACAGCCTTAGAAGAGAAGCAAAATTTTCAATTGTACAAATGGAATGGATGAAAATAGGTAAATAAGTTATTCAAAAGAAAGAGTTGGAATGCGTGCTTAGCACTTAGAAAGGTGAAGGGGATTATGCAAATAGAAACTCAGGGACCGCACGTGCATTTTCTCTAATTTTATTGTTACATAGTAATAAAAAGCATTTGTACATATATTTGTACAACATATATACATATATATTCATATATATATGTAGATATGAATTGGTAGGGAGGTAAACAAGTAGATGATAGATGTACATGCATATATGCCCATATGTCATTGCACAGTGGGGCTACACGTTAGATTCAGTTAAGGCACCAACAGTAAGCATCCTTTGAGAGTAATTAAGGTACTCTTTTATTAAAATCTCATTTTTAATTTTATAAAAGGATTCCAAATATTAGGAGTTTTGCAGTGAAAAAAAAAAAACCCATTGTGGAAAAACCGTTTTCCACCAAGAGCTTGAATTGCCTCCTGCTCTCCGGCCTCTCCCATTTGGGAGCGTGAGTGGGGCTTCCTGTGCGGTGCACCCTTGAGTCCACGGTGAAGCTGCTGCCTGCCGCCCGGGTCCCCTGAGCGAGTGGCTCTCAGCCGGGGTCTTCTCCCACAAGATCTGTAGCTGTGGAGAGAAGTGCAGGGCGGAGGCTCTGTGAAGTGTTTGCGGATGACATCTGTGTGAAACGCTGTGGCCACAAGGGAGGCATCCTTGTCGTGCGGCCGAGGTCATCCACCCACCCAGCTTCCTCGGAAGGCTGGAAATACAGGTGCCCCTGGGCAGAGCTGGCCCCTCCCTCTTGTTCCTGATGCTCCCCCATAGTGACGGGGGACCTGCTGGAGGCCCCTGGCCATACCCCGAGTGCAGGGATGAATGACAGAGCAGCGCTAACTCCGAGGCGCGTGTCCCAGCTTGTCCCTTGGCTCCTGCTCGACCACCACTGTTCTGAGCCCACCATGTGCCTGCGGCAGCCCCTCCTCACAGATGAATGACACAGTGCGCCCGTGAGACGTTTGATTCTTCTTCATTTTGTATACGTGTTCCCTCAATAGCAGTGTTGAAGTCCTAACCCCCATACCTCGGAAGGTGACTTTATTTGGAGATAGGGTTTTTGCAGAAATACTTAGTTAAGATCAGTTCTTGGAGCAGCCAGAATCCAATGGGACTGGTGTCCTTCCTGGGGACACAGATACAGACTTGGGCACAGAGAGAAGACAGCCGTGTAATGGCAGAGGAAGTACAGGTACAAACCAAGAATTGCCAGTGATTGGTGACAGCCACCAGCAGAGGGGAAGGCATGGAACAGATTGTCCCTAGAGCATGGCCGAGCCTACACCTTGATTCTGGACTCCTGGCCTCCAGAACCCTGAGACACTAGTTTTTTGTTGTTTTAAACCACTTTGTTTGTGGTACGTTGTTCTGGCAGCTCTAAGAAACGAATACAGACATCTGTCACTATACCAGGAAGATTCTGTGAGAGAAACCAAGGTGTCATACCGCCAAACTCATCACGATTCGCAATCAAAGATTAATCTTAGATTTGCTTTTCTAGTGTTGAATTGGAATTAAAACATCAAGGTTAAAATATCAGGCGAAGAATGAGTAGAAAGGCCCGTCTGCAAAGGTGCAGGGTTTCTGTTTGCATGAGGCAGTTCGCCATATGCTGGGACGTGAACAGCAGAGCTTGGCTGGCCTGTTACCATGATGCACAGTTGCCATGGCGATGGCAAACCAATGAATGGACCACCTCCCAGAGACAGGGAGGTGAGTAAGTGTGAAATTGATTCAGTTGTACTCAGGAATATGCTCAAGCCAAATTTCTCAGGATGAAATTTCTGGGAGGAAACTGCATTTTTAGTCACATAGGCACGATGAATATGGTATTAAAGACTTAGTTTGGATACTCTAATAAAACAGTATTTGAAAATAGTGCAAAATATCATCAGTAGTACACATCAATCCAAAATTAAACGAGTCTTGGGGCACCTGAGTGGCTTAGTCGATTAAGGGTCCAACTTCGGCTTAGGTCATGATCTCGCGGTTTGCGAGTTCAAGCCCCACGTCAGGCTCTGTGCTGACAGCTCAGGGCCTGGAGCCTGCTTCAGATTCTGTGTCTTCCTCTCTCAGTCTCTCCCCCCCCTCACACTCTGTCTCTCTCAGATATAAACCTTAAAAAATAAAAAAAAATTAAACAAGTTTTAATATTTTAATATTTAAGCAGCCTGGGGCACCTTGGTGGCTCAGTCAGTTGAGTGTTCGATTTTGGCTCAGGTCATGATCTCAACGTTCTGGAGTTCGAGCCCCACATCGGGCTCCGTGCTGACAGCTCAGAGCCTGGAGCCTGTTTCAGATTCTGTGTCTGCCTCTCTGCCTCTGCTCCTCCTCCACTCATGCCCTGTCTCTCTCTCTCTCAAAAATAAACATTAAAAGATATTTATGCAGCCTGTGGTCAGGCCTTATGAAAATAATTTATTCACATGATATATTATCGTGTTCAGAACTCATTTTCAGCATGCAGTCATTATACAGTGTTATTCTAGGTAGGAAGCCTTGATTGTTGTAATCCTTTATAATAAGTGGTTTATTTAAAGTAATCTGATATAATGGATGTGATTTGCTTCCTTTCTTGTCTTACTTATAATGCATACACTAGGCTTTGTCTATCCCATGAAACTGAAAACACTGGAGGGAGGAGAAGGTTCTATCTGTGATGTGGCAGGTACTGCCCTACCTCTGTCTGATATGCAGTGTAGCTTCTATAGTTTCTGTTCACCAGATGTATTTGTAAGGAATAATCACTATGAAGTTAGAGCCCGTCTCGTACCAGGGGCCCGTGCATGCTAAGAGTGGTCTACCTTCCTGTTAGTTCAACTTGGAGAACAGAAGGGCATACCTTGTTTACATAACAGAAACCAATATTTGCTCTCTCTTATTCTCTTGGCATAGACTTCCAAGGGCAACGTTTGCCAGATCCTGGCAAAATGCTTGCTGATGATGCATTTCTCCTTGGGAGGAGAAGCAGAGCTCTCTAAACCAGAGCTTTTATGACTTTCTAAGAGTCGCATGTGGATCCGCGGACGTTTCTTACGAAAGGGTACAGATAGTTTGAACTGAGACTGGGCTGAGGTATGGTGCAATGTGTTTCTTTTTGTTTCGTGACCCCAAGCTGTTCATACCCTGATATTTATTTGGAAGCGCTAGCACCCTAACATGATGGGGTAGATGAGATGGTCCTTTGAACGCAGCCACGCAAGTATCCATTCCTGTGCAGGTGGTGTTACCTGTTGCCTACGTGTAAACCAGTGGAGGGCTGCGGACACCCATACTCATGGAAAATTGTGTCCAGGAAATAGCCAAACAAGATAAGCCACACAAGCAAGTGAATCAAACAAATCTTCTGGCACAAAGTCACTTCTGGAGTAATGGTGCACGTTCTTGTGTGAAGATAGTAAGCCTATTCAAAACGGGAACTCAGGAGACGAGGAAAGTATTTCTAGATACAACCTCACGCCCTCAGTGTGTTACTAGTGCACGGAATATCGACTCCGTAATCAACTAGACCTTCAGGTTTTACCTGGCCAAGGAAGCTTTCCCACGGAAGGTACCTAGCTGTCAGAGGACATAAGAAAAGGCAGGAAGTGGAGAAACAGGCATTATCCATTTTAAAATCACTGCTACAGCGCATGCTGGAACACCATTGACGTTGACGTTAAGCGTCTCATGATTTATTGATGAGTTCCATCTCTAGGAAACTTCCTACGTATACCGCTTAGGGTACTTGCATTTAAAAATGGCTTCATAGGGGCACCTGGGTGGCTCGGTCCGTTAAGCATCTGATTTCAGCTCAGGTCATGATCTCACGGTTTGTGGGTTCGGGCCCCGAGTCAGGTTCTGTGCTGACATTTTGCAGCGCGGGGCCTGCTCTGGGTTCTGTGTCTCCCTCTCTCTCTGCCCCTCCCCCACTCGTGTTTGCTCTCTCTCTCTCTCAAAAATAAAAAAAAAAAGAAAATAAAAAAAAACAGTAACATAAAAATGGCTTCATAGGCAACTGTGATAGTATTTTGGCATGCCTATGTGACCCAGTGCTGTTCTATATCAAGTACAGGCATTGACAGAACGTCCTTAGAAGTGTGTAGACCAATGTGGCGTTGCTGCAACATCCGGCTGCCTGCTCCGGGGATTCATGGGATGGATGTCGACCAGGTAGGGTGTATTGCAGGTGGTGCGAGCTTCATACTTGAGCAGTACCACACATTTCCTTTCACTGCTTTGTTGAGGTATAATAGACATGCAAAAAGCTGTAGATACTTCGTGTCTATAACTCAGTGAGTTTGGGGAGAAGTGTACCCCTGTGAAACCATCACCAAAATCAAGGCCACAGGTGTATGCATCTCCCCCCAAAGTTTCCTCATGCCCTCTTTGTTATTATTGCCGTCGTTGTGTGTGTATGTGTGTGTGTGTGTGTGTGTGTGCGTGTGCATCTAGTAAGAACGCTTAAAATAAGAACTACCCTCTTAGCAAATTTTAAGTATACAGAACAGTATTGTCAACCACAAGCACCATGCTGGACAGTAGCTCGCCAGAGCTTTTTATCTTGCGGAACTGAAGCTTCGTACCTTTGACCCTCGCCTCTGCCCCCAGCCCTTGTCAACCACTTTTCTGCTCTCTGCTTTTATGAGTTTGACGCTTTTAGATTCCACGTGTAGGTGAGATTACGTAGTAAATCTCTTTCTGTGCCTGGCTTATTTCACTTAGCATCGTGTTCTCTAGGTCCATTCCGCCGTGTTCTTGCAAACACTGGGTGATAGTCCGTGGTGTTTTCTTTATTCATTCACCTGCTGATGAACACTTAGGTTGTTTCCGTATATTGGCTCTTGTGAATAATGTTGCAAAAAACATGGGAGTGCGGGTATCTCTTCAAGATCCTGATTTCAGTGGCAGTACCACGTATGTTTCCACAATTAATTTTAAAAAAAAGTTTACACACACAGATCATGTAAGAAACATTGGTGTAGACTAAGGGCTTATTTATTTCAAAAGATCCAATGACATAGTTTGATAAATATGAACTCTAACATATTTGATCCAGAATGTTTTTGTCTGGAAGTGAAAACAGTTCTGATTCTGATGGTGAAAAACAAGAATAATGACAACAAAACACCTGCCACTTGCTGAGTACTGAACATATTTTGCGCATCATGCAGGGATTTTCACCTTCGTTATATTACTTAATTCTTAAGATACCCCCTAAAGTAGGTGATATTATTTTCATTTTAGAGATGAGGAAATAAAAATACAGAGAGTGGTTTTGTTATCACAAATGGTGGATCTGGGATTCAAATATTTTTCTAAACCTCAGGTTCTCCTCACTACACGGATGAGAAAACTATTTAACGGAATGGACACTTAACTTGATATAAAATAGATGAGTGGAGACAGGCAGGGAGAATTTCTAAGCAGAAGCAAAATGTTATCTGCAGATGTGGGGGTTGAAGGCTGTCAGGTTTGCTCAGATTGGTAATAGGAACAACTTGACCAGGGTAGAAGACTAGTTGATGTGGAAAACTATAAACTAACACGGGGAAAATGGGATGTGGCAGTTTACGGAGGCATTTCAGTGCCAAAAGATTGAATTTAACCTTGGCAATGGGGAAATAATTATTTTTGAGCCAAAAGCGTTCCACAGAGAAAGATATTTTAGTAATCATTTTAATACGAGTTGGGTGAAAGGAAACTATGGGCAGGAGAAAGGATAAGGAGGATACGAAATAATCTGGCCTTGTGGCTAGAAGATAAAGAGTCAGGATGGTGGCAGCAGGAGAAAGGGAAGGATGATGAAGAGAGGGATCAAGGGAATTTTGACATCATGTGACGAGTGAGTATGAAAGGTGAGGGGATTGCAGATACTACCTCCAGAGTTTGCAGCCGGGTCCCCTGGAGAAAAGAAGGTTTCTTGACTGCATGTGGGCAGTTGGTAAAGGGTAGTAACTGCATCAGCCCAGGGGACCAGGCTGATTTGTTCCCTGCATTGAGATACAGCAAAAACTGTAAATAAAAATGGCCAGTAGACATTTGAAGATGTGAAAACAAAATCTGGGCATGGAAAAGCATGTAAAGATGTCTTTTGATTCCCTGAAAACCACTAAGGAGAACCACAAAGATAGTCCGAATGCCTACAAGCTACACGTGGTAACGTGAAGAACTCTGGGTGAATGAAACAGGGTGTATGAATTTATGTCACAGGCCACAGTAAAACATGAACAGACATGGCTAAGTCAACTCTTGCCATCTTCACTAAGATACAGTTCTCAAACCGTAGGACTCACCCCTTCAAAGTGTACAGTTCAACAATTTGTAGTATGGTCACAGTTATGCAATCATCCTCACAATTGATTCCAGAAAATTTTCATCACCTACCCTCCCAAATAACCCCGTATCTATTAGTAGGCAGTTCCCATTCCAACCCACCTACCTCTAACTCAAGCAACCGCAGATACATTTTTCTGCCTTTATAGATTTCTTGCTTCTCCTGGACATTTCTTATAAATGGAATCATGTATGTGTGGCCTTTTGTGACTGGCTTAGTTCACTTAACGTAAAGTTATAATATAGCCCTGTAGCATGCATCAAATCTCCATTGTCTACACTGGCTAGTCTTCCTTTGTTTGGATATACCACATTGGATTTTTCCATTGATCAGTTGATAGGCATTTCTGTTGTTCCCTTCTTTGGCTGTTATGAATAATGTGGTCATGAGTGGTCATGAACAAGGGTTTTGAGGACTTGGGTTGTCTTTTTATTGAGTTGTAAATGTCCTTATATATTCTGAATACCAGTCCCTTAAAGCATATGCTTTTCAAATACTCTCCATCCTATATAGTTGTCTTTTCATTTTGTGGATGGTTATCAACTGCATGATAAAAGTGTAAAATTTCACTGTAGTCCAAATAATCTCCTTTTTTTTTTTTTGGCACTTGTGCTTTTGGTTTCATATCTAAAAAAAAAAAAAAAAAAAACATTGCCTAATCCAAGGCCACAAAGATGTATCCCTGCATTTTCTTCTAAGGCTTCTGTATTTTTGTGTCTTACATTTATGTCTATGATCCATTTTGGATTAATTTTTGTGTCTGGTTTTTAAGAAGGGTCCAACCTTATTCTTTTGCGTGTGGCTACCAAGTTGTGCCAGCCCCTTTCGTTCAAAAACTGGTCCTTTTCTCATTTGCACCTCATTTGTCAAAATTCAGTTGACCACAAATGCAAGGGAATACTACTCCATTGAGCCACACCTTCCTGTACCACGTTGTTTTGATTACTGTCGCTGTTCTGTAAGTTTTGAGATTGGCAAATGTGAGCCTGCCAATATTATCCTTTCTTGGCTAGTCTGGGTCCTTGGCCTTTCCATATAAATTTTACGATTAGCTTGCCAATTTCTTCACAAATCCAGTTAGAATGTTAAGAGAGTTTGTGTTGAATTTGTGTATCATTCTGGAGAATTATCTCCATCTTAAGATAATGGATTCTGACCCTTTGGCATGATATGTCTTTCCATTTATTTGGATCCTTAATTTTTAAAAAATGTTTTGTAGGTTTCAACGTATAAATCTTGGACTTCCAGAACTTTATTCCTAAGTATTGTCATGACTTTTGTGGCTACTGTAAAGAGAATTTAAAATTTTTATTTTGATTTATCCGTGAGCATACAGGAAACAGTCGGTTTCCGTATGTTGATCTTGTATTCTTCACACTTGCTGAACTCAGTTGTTAGTTGTGATAGATTTTGTGTGTGAATTGCTCAGGCTTTCTATACACGACATCACATCCTTTTCAGTAGAGATAGGTTTACTTCTTCCTTTCCGGTCTGGATGGTTTCCATTTCTTTTCACCGTCGTTTCCCAGCTAGAACCTCCGTTGCGGTGTTGAGAAGTGGTGAGAGCAGGCATTCTTGTCTTGTTCAGACCTCTGTGGGAAAACTTACTGGTTTCCATCACTAAGTGTGATGCTAGCACGGGTTTTGTAGATGCCCCTTTAGCAGGTTGAGGAACTTCCCTTGTCTTTCTGTTTTGCTGTGTTTCTAGCAAAGGATGTTGTTGGATTTTATCAAATGTTCTTCTTCATCTCTTGAAATGGTCATGTGGGTTTTTTGTTTTTTGGTTTTTTGTGCTTCTACTATGAATATGGTGTTTTGCACTGATTGCTTTTCACGTGTTAAGCCTGTTTGCATCCCTGGTATAAATCCTACTTGGTCATGGTGTATAATCCCTTTTATATGTATCTGGATTTCACCTGCTTATATTTTGTTGGGTTTTTTTTTTTTTTGCATCGTTTTTCTAAGTCTTCTCTCTCAGCAAGCTGGGGAATGTTGTAGCTGCAAGAACCAAGTACCCTCGTATTACCAGTAGCCTACTGAGCACGCATGTTCCTTGATGGGGAGTCATGAAATAAACTTTAAACTTTCTCTCCTATGAACCATCAAACATGTTCTGTGATGACAGTGTTTCCTCTGCTACTGGATGAAAATTTTGGCAGCCCTGATGGCTTTTCTATTAACTCTTATATCACAGAAAGGCCCATAGCACATTGATTCTCAATAAAGTTTCAATTCAGGGACTTCAGATGTCCAGTGCCAGGAAATCAGCACTATTTTTGAAGCAGACTTCAATTTAAATTTTTCTCCCTTTCTGCAGCTGGGGCAGATAAGTAATACTGATAAGTATTACTGAGGGAGAAACAGAGAGGGAGAAAGACAGATGGCCAGTAAAAGAGAAAGAGAGGTTCTTTCCTTACCAAGAATTCCTTTCTCTCCAGGTTGTTCAACATGGTCTGTAATCACAACAGGTGCTAATGTCTATGACCAGAGAGGTTTAGCTCAAGAATTAAAATACTAAAAATGCTCCCTATAACTGCCATTTGAAAGGTGAAAGCTAGCTACTGAGGAACTTGTTTATATAACAAACTTTCTAACTGCAATCCATTTCACAGAATAGACTGAAGTGGGAATTATTTTAGAAAGTAAAAGATCCAGATAGCTGCCAGGACTGGACGCCCACTTGAAGTCTTGGAAGACTAGAAATGACCACTTAGAAAAGACATGTTATCAGAGAGGCACATGGCCCATGATTCTGTATCTCTCTTTGTTGGGTTGGTTCTCCGTGTTTAGAAAGCATCTTTTTTCTTTCTTTCTTTTTGTTTTTTAAGTAGAGTGCTATTGGGAGAAAGGGGCAGAGGGAGAGAGAGAGAGAGAGAGAGAGAGAGAGAGAGAGAGAGAGAGAGTCCCAAGCAGGCTCCACGTTATCAGCACAGAGCCCAACGTGGGGCTTGAACTCATAAACCGTGAGATCGTGACCTGAGCCGAAATCAAGAGTCTGAGACTCAACTGACTGAGCCACCCAGGTGCCCTGAAAGCATCTCTTTTCTAAGAGAGCTGCAGTGGTCTTACTAGAGCTCATGCACACCCACCCATCTGTGGGTCAGCTTCCCCATCGAGATGTCTGGTTGTAACGAAGCCTCTGGCATCCTGATGCCCACTCAGTTTTTCATGTACAAGTTCAGAATATGGACAGTCCTGGGCGGGATATACATCACTAAGAGCACCATGACCCTTTTTATGGGATATTTTCACGTCCTTGCTCCTTTGCTTTCTTTCTTGGTCCCATATCATGACGTAATCCTGTGTGTGGTATGTTGAGTATACCTTTGTAGCTCTCGTGTGTATTTCATTGCTCTGACATCAGAATGTTGTAAGCATAGCTGCTGAGGAATCATGTCTTTAAAGTCCTACGACATACAGACTGGCTTCTCTTCCAGGCGCCAACCCACTGCCCTTTGGCATTATCCTTCTTGATAGGAAACTTCTAATGGCTTCTAATTTTAGTCAGTGAGCTTGTCCCAAGGCAGTGGTGATTGATGGACCCCAAAGATGTAGACAAAAGATACAGGCTACATCCACACCAATAAGGGTGTGCAGTCTTAAGTACAAATAAAAAACTAGGTGGGGTGTGGGCCACCTCAGGGATCTCAGTCTTCCTCCCGTGTCCTCTCTAATGGTGGTGGCATATCCACCTGTGATCTCCCCTGGCTCCTCAACTCCAACACTACCTATCCTGGGCATCACCGCTCTGTACTCCCTGCCTCCTAAATACAAGTTCTTGGGGAAGGATGACCTCCTGAACATTTCCTAGTCTTTGAAAACCTCAATCCCTCAACTTCCTGGGTGTTGTAGTTCCTGACACAGGGCAGCACAGGGCTTTCTGAGATCCATCCAGTGCCCATCAAGGTTTGCCTCGTGCCTTGGCTTTGACGACTTTCTTGAATGTCTTTACTCATTCTTGAATGTCTTTTACTCATTTCTTTACTCATTAGCACGTCTCCTCTGATATAATCCTGCCTTTAACCTTCTGGTTCTGTAATAATTCAGCCCCTGCTGAAACATGCTGAGCTTTCTCCTCTGCCCCAGCCCACAGGTGTAAGGGCGGGAGAATTTGCCATTAAGCCCCCCTCCAACCTCATGATGTAAATGGAGGGGACAGGAGGAGGTGGGTGTGTCAGCCTGGCAGGAGACGGAGTTACATTAGTTGTTGTATCAATAGAATTCGATATTAAGAATTAATAATTAGGGGCACCTGGGTGGCTCTTTCGGTTGAGCGTCAGACTCTTGACTTCTGCTCCGGTCCTGATCTCACGGTTTGTGGGTTCGAGCTCTACATCGGGCTCTGTGCTGACAGAGCAGAGTCTGCTTGGGATTCTCTCTCTCCCCCTCTCTCTGCCCCTCCCCTGCCAATAAATAAATAAACTTAAAAAAAGAATTAATAATTAGATGTCAAGGATTGAAACAATACAAAGGAAATAGTAAGGTGTAAAACAGAGGTAGTAACTACAGGATGCAGCTGGGACCTCCTAGATTTTGGGTAGGAACTTGGTAAAGCTTACATTTCTACAGATGGGAATGGTAGTCTCCAGGCTAACTGGAGACTAGTCTAGAGGCAGTGTGAGCCCAGGGCGTTACCAACATTGATCAGGATGGAGGAGATCTGGTGAAGGAAAATCAGTTACAGACTTCTTCCTAGAGTAGCCACTGGTTTTGAACGATTTAGCAGCCCAGAAAATACTATATAAATGTATTTAACATTTAGTTTTTTTAATGTTTATTTGAGAGAGAGAGAGAGAGAGAGAGAGGAGTGGGGGAGGGCAGAGAGAGAGGGAGACACAGAATCCGAAGCAGGCTCCAGGCTCCCAGCTGTCAGCACAGAGCCCGACGCGGGGCTTGAACCCATGAAACCGTGAGATCATGACCTAAGCCAAAGTCGGACGCTTAACTGACTGAGCCACCCAGGCGCCCCTATATAACAACATTTAGACTGCAGAGAGAGTCTAAGAATATTGAGGAAAATAAATGTATATAAATTGTTTCCTAAGGCTTTAACTCACATGTTTCTTTCTAAAATGAAATTTTGATTTTTTTTTTCTGTATGGCAGAAGATGTGAGTGGTATTTTAATTAAATTAACTTTATATTGAATGAATATATAATGTCGTATGGATGCATATAATTAATACAATAAGTGTAAACATTTTAGGGTGTCACGGTTTGAGTATTTCAGGTGAGCAAAAAGCAACATAGGAGCTTATTATGATCCACTAAAATCATATAGCAAAATGGTGAAGTGTATGTGTTATCTAATACAGATTTCTAGAATCACACCTTAGTAATGTGACTGTTATTAATGATTCTAGCTTGAAACTCTTTTCGACTGTCAGCATCCTGAATCTTATACATGTGATATATACATACAATATGCAAGCTAAATTGAACAAAATATTCAGACTCTATTACTGTCAAATTCTTGTTCGAAGATGGCTTCAGTAACTGAGGGTGTTGTCTTTTCCTCCCTCTAAACCTCCACCCTTCTTCTGGTCTATTTAGATACACTGCCTGCGTTTCTTATCGCCATGGGCCCACTGGGGTTTACTGGCCACTGCTTCCCCAAGGGCAGCCCCAGGCATTGTTATCAAGTGGGCAAAGTGTGTCAACAGTGTTATAATCACAGGGGGTTGCTTGGATCCTGCCGGCATTTCCAACGAGTTTATGGAACTAATGCATGTTCATTGTCTCCGTTTGAGAGTATAGAGTATTTAGATTCATTCAGTAATGAATTTTCTGCATATCATTAAATCCCTTTTAGGGCGAGCTGAAGACCTGAAATTTTTCCTAATTGGAACACATTTTTCTTGCAAGTCTGTTCTGATTCCCCAGTCTTTTTCATCAGGATGGGTTGGTTTTCAGGACCTTCTCTTGATGGTGATGAACTATTTCAGATTCAAAGAGGTGAGAGGATGCCGAGAAACTACATTGTACTCCGTGCTATAGCACCGCAGAGTATTTATTCCTGACTCTTGACCTCACATCTCAGTCTGGCCCTGTTCTGTCTAGGTCCACGTTTATAAATCCAGTCTGTCTCACAGATACCGGAAGCACAAAGGGAAATACACAACATTTCTAAACTTGCAGGTCTACAAGGAGGAGGAGGATGTTCTGACCAGGGGAGGGAGGTGGCATACCCTCACCCAGCACCCAGCACACCCAGACCCGGCCAGCGGACCATGGATGATGCCTAGGCAGAACATTTCAATTCACAGTGTCAATATCGGAAAGTAGTGTTGTGGGAACAGACAGCAGAGACAGTTGGCAAGCCAATTTAGAGATGGCTTCTTCTATGTCACGAGTGGGTTGTCAAGAGTGAGTTTAACCTTGGGGGATAAATAGAGATTGGCCAAATAAAGGATTGTGAGTGTATGTCGGGGGAGAATGGGGCTAGGGAGGCTTGGGGGGAACTGAGGACTCCTTTGTACATAAGGAAGACAGGCTTGCATTAAGCAACATTAGGGTACATGGAGTCATTGCCTCAATGTTTATGAACGATTTTGACAGGTGACGAGTGACCTCCCAGGATTATGGGGTCATCCACTTCAAATAGGATCCTGTGTAGAAAAGGATTTAAAAAAAATACAAATTGCAAAAGTTATAATACTGAACTTTAACATTGGTATTTTACATTCAAAAGATTTGTAGGTCACATTTATAAGTAAATATGGGGATATTAATGAAAACCTTCAAAGAACAATAGCATTTGAGGATTTGTAAAATTGCATGTTGCGTGTTTTGGCTGTTACATTCTAAACAAAATGGTAGGAGCACTAATGATTTCTTGTTTTTATATCTGCTTTCTTAAAAACATGTAAGTAGGATTTGTCTTTTGTACACATTTAGTTTCTTCATATTTTCAATCAAGGAGAAGCTATGTAAGAGGTTATATAAGAACTACTTTTAGGAGCATATTCGTAAATCATCCTGGGGTGGAAAAAGGACCCAGACATCAAGTGGACAGGGTTGATGGCATTATTCCCTCGGACTTCCTGTATTCAGACGCGAAGGGCTCTAGAAGAGTGTTGATTTAGACGGAAAGGTTTTCTTGATCCTTAATTATAATATTCTTTTGGGTTACTAAAATGTAAAATGTTAGTATCTTACAGACTTCAACCTCATATTTCAGTATGAACAGCACAAGTAAGCATAGTGGACTTGAAATATTATACTGGGATGACTTCCCATAGCATCTGACTCTATTTGTAAAGCACTGGGTTATTATAACCATACAGTCAAACAGTGTTCTAAAAATAGCTCAAAGCCATAACACGCCCATAAGTAGAGATTAATATCTGGGCCATAAATCAACCTTCTCAGAGAACAACAAATACATCTGAATATAGCCAAGACTTGAAGGACACACAATTCCCCCCCCCCCAAATAAATACAAATTTACTGCACGGTATTTAGAAAACAAAAAAACTATCTAAAGAAGGAAATACATATATTTAAATGGCCTGCAATCCCATTGCTAAGGAATAACATCCTTGAAGATCCTTTTTTCCGAGCTTATGTATCATATACCCATATTAAGTTTCCATGGTGGGGATCATCCTGTGTATGGGATTTTGTGTGCTCTCTCTGCTTGTCGAAGCGCTAAGTGCCATCTACTCAAATATTTATGTCTTGAAAGGGACACTACCTGTGTGTTACAATCACTGCCCTGTCTGTTTGGGAAAGGAAGTTTACCAAATTTTACTTTGATGAATGTGGCTATTTTCCAGAGTGTACTGATCATGGAGATTGGGCAAAGACATGTATCGTTGCCTGCTAAGAGTTAAGGACTCAGTACAGAAAGTGACGTATGTAAAATGTGACTTGCTCCGCAGCGTCTTTGTAGCAGCAGCCTTAGATACACTCAGTAGAAAGTTGTAAGAACAGCGCAGAGCAAGACAGAAATCAGGGAGAAAACCATACCGAAGAATAAAGAATAATGGTAGACCGCCACCCTTCTAAAACAACAATACACCCAAGAGAGCTAGAAAGGTCTTTGTAGTAAGAGCAAGGCTTGAGAAGACACTGAATGAGGAAGGTGCATTTAGAGGACTCGTGAATTATATTTGCAAATTTCTCTACTTCACCTCTTTCAGAGGCGAGGTAGGATTGCACTTTCTAGGCCTGTCGTGGTTGGGTGGCCTCATGTGACGAATTTGGCCACAGGAGGTGTGAGGAGGTGTTCTGTGTCTTTTCCAGGCATGCCAGTCACTGGTTGGTGTGAGACCTTGGAAACCTTCCTCCCGCAGGGTGACTGGCAATGTGCAAGCTTAAGCTGAATAGAGACCCCCCCCCCCACCTTGCCCACATCTGATGAGCATGTAGCACGAAAGACAAAGAAACTTTGGCTGTTTTCAGCCGCTGCGATTTGGGGTTGATTCCACCACAGCATAATTTAACTCGTTCTTACTCATAAAATGGTTTGGCATCTATGGATTTTGTGTCCAGCATTTTGGAATCGGTATTGACTTACATATTCGATCTTTCGTATTTTATCACGGAAAAGACATTAGAAAGATGTTTCACAGGCTAAGGCAGTGGCAGGGGAAGGGAAACCAAGAACAAAATGCAGTTACCACACATCTCAGGCTTTGGGGATGGTCCCTAAATGCACCTGTCATCCTTGTATAATTATTAACGGTAACTTCTCTCCCTTTGGATGGTGAATTATGTGGTAGCTCTATAAAAGAACAACATGTTGACCTCTTTATTCTTATCCTTTCCTATTGAACAGGTTGTGTGATTTGTTTATTGTTATTAACCTGATCAATATGTTTGGTACACTTCCATATTAGTATTTTACTTCTCGTGTTTTATTATACTGTATCTCTCGATGGACCTGGTATTTTCATTAATGTACCGTGCCTTTTGCTCTGCCTTATAATACACTAGTATTTCTGTAGCTCCTGACTTCTCACCATCTTGTAACAAACACAATGAAGTTTATTATTTCATAAAAGTGTTGTGATTATTTAGCCAGTTATCACTGTAACAGCAAAGCAAATGCCAATATAGAATTATTGTCAATCCAGAAGGAAAGTGACACCCGATATTACTCATTTAAGTTTTTTCAAAGTATTTTCTAAGAACTCCAGGCTGACTGTATGTATTGAACACCTTGTTCTTTTTTTTTTTTCTTTTTTCATTTTTACCCAGAAATTACATCTCTCTATTTTAAAAATTTAGAAACCATTCCAAGTGTTTTCTGAAATCACGACTCTGGAAAAACTGGGGACAATTTGGCAAGAATAGTCCAAATATAGTCCTATATTGTAGTCCTTCGGAGCAAAATTAGAGAAGACCGTGAGAAAGACTTGAAAACAGCGTTGAAGTCACGAACTTGAGCAGATTAACTTCCCAAGTTCAAGTTTCTTGGATTTAATTCTTTCACATGCACTTTCTTCCTGACTTTTATTTCCAAATGTCTGTGATGGATATATGTAAGAGTAGCCATCTCATGACCCATATTATGCTCACCTTGAAGAAATAATTGAACATCTGTTGTCATATGGATGAGAAACCTTTGGGTTCTTGAAGAGCATTTTCAAAAAACCTCTGTTTTCTAAACAGCATGTTTTTAGCATAGGCTAAATTACTGGTGTATTTTTCTCCCAATTCATGCTCATGAAAAAAAAAAAAACACACTACAAACACTGCATTTAAAAACAGTCCACAGTTTCACAAGGAAAGTGTACAATCTGAGTCTTGCACAGAGGTTCTGAACTCTTAGAGCGCACTCGAACTACCTGAATTTTAAAGAAGAGTGATGCTTGGCTTCATCCCTGTGAGGTCTGATTTAATGGGTTGGGGCCCAGCATTGCTGGGATTTTGAAGGTTCCACAGGAATCCTAATGGGTCATCAGTGTGGAGAAACACAGTTTTAGTGGATCCTAAACTCTGGGGCTCCCACATTTTGGGTCGAATTGTGTTATCAAGAAGACACGTTGTGAAGTTATAATGCCTGGTCCCTGTGAATGTGGCCTTGTTTGGAAACAGAGTTTTGCAGTCATGATTGGTTAAAATGAGGTCATGCTGGAGCAGGGTGGCTCTAATCTAATGATTGGTGTCCTTATAAGAAGAGGGAAGTTTGGACAGGAGACACACAGAGAGGGAAGCGCCATGTGATGACATAGAGACAGAGGAGACACAAAAGAGAGAAGTCTGTGTGGGCACGGAGGTGGAGGTGGGGTGGGCATCTACCACCCAGGGACCACCAAGGCCTCTCGACCACACAGAACACAGAAGATGTGAGGAAGGATTGTTCTCTGGAACTTTTGGAGACAGCATAACCCTGCCGGAACCTTGATTTTGTTGGCTTTCTAAGCCTTCAGCACTGGGAGAATGTCTTTCTGTGGTTGTGGGCCACCCAGCCATGCTCCTTGGTTACAGGAACCCTACGATGTTGATAGCATGCCTTCAGGTCATTTATTGAGTTCATTAAGAATAAAGAGGTTCAGGCCCTGCTGTCTTAGTCTCCGTATGTGGATCATGGGTTGCCGAATGTTTACTGAGTTCTCTAAGCCCAGTTCCCTGGTCCATGGGCCAGCCTTGTTAATATCCCCTGGAACTTGGTGGAAAAGCAGTCACAGGTCCTGAATCCAGTCTGCATATGAACAACAGCCCATGTGATACATGTGACATTGCAGTTTGAGAAGCCTTGTCTCAAGGGCATAATGAGGCACCCCAAAGCATGAGCTTGGTTGCCACAGCCAAGAAATAATTTTTGAGATGAATTAGAGCTTCAGTCATTCATGCAATTTGGTTAGTTGCAAAGAACAGAAGTTTTTTGCTAAACACGGAGGAAGGACATCAGGTATTTGAAAACATAGCTGAAAATTGGGCTCAGCAGAAAATAGGAATTCACTTGTTTTTATTTTTTTATTTTATTTTTTAACGTGTATTTGTTTATTCTGAGAGAGAGGGAAGGGGCAGAGAGAGGGAGAGAGAGAATCCCAAGCAGGCCCCACATTGCCTGACACGGGGTTCGATCTCATGACTGTGAGATCACGACCTGAGCCAATATCAAGAGTCAGATGCTCAACTGACTGAGCCTCCCGGGCTGCCCTCACTTGTTTTTAGAAGAAAAAAAATTGGCTCTCAGGTTCATAAATGGTTAATGTCTGCATCCTTTCAGTTTGCGTGCTGAGCTACATTTTTTTTCTTTTTCATTTTTAGCTTACAGTTAGTGGCCTTTCATAATGATCGGAAGGGGACATTACAACAAAAGCCAGTTTCATGACTTATTTTTCCTGACAATACTGGATGATGTGCTTTAGAAGAAAAAGCATTTGGATTTGGGTTTTACTGTTGTTGAGCCTTCGTTTGTATGTTAACTGCTTTCTCTTTCTTCTTCCTTGTCCTCTCCACTGTGTAATGACCTACTTTGAAGTTTCAAATAAAAAGAAGTTAAATAGGCTTTTATTTGGCTCTTGATTCTGTCTTTCTCTAGCAAATTTGGAAAAGGTCCTGACTTTGAGTATAACATGGCTGAGTGTAGAGAGAAAAGAAAGAGCTTATCCTGTCTTCTCTCTTTTTACTGCTACACTCCCAGGACTTTTCCTGCTCTGAGGGAGAGCAGGAGACTTGCCAATATTTGCAGTCCATGAATAGCAACAATTTGAGTTAAAAATAAAATCAGAAGTAAGGTGAAAAAGATTTCACCCACTTTTTGAGATAGAACAACTCTGTAAGGGAGCACATTGTGTGTGTGTGCGGTGTGGTATGTTAGCTACTGTAGGGATGGACAAGAATTGTCCCTCCTCCCTTTTGGGTTCTTAGGTGGGACTTCTGTGACACAAGGCAGATTAACAAGAGAAAAGCAAAGGGAAGTTTTGGAACATGTATATCGCGTGCATGCCTGGTAGATATGCAGGAAAAAATGCGTAAGTCTAAAAGGTGACCAAGAATTCGGGACCGAATGCCATCTTAATAGGGGAAGTGGAGGGGGATACAGAGGGAGAGGAAATGATTTTTAGGAAGGATGAATGGGGCTTTAGAAGAACAGACGGTAGGTGCGAAAGTTTGTGACAAAGTTTGTCTGGGTGGGGGGTCAACTTCTGGTCCCCTTGCCTGTGACAAGAGTCAGTCTTCCCAGGATGATGAAACTCTTGGGGAGGGGATTTATGACAACTGAGTTCTTTTGTCTTTGGGCAGGGACAGGCCCTCAGAGAAGGGCTCTCTCTGCAGGTGTCTACAGCTTGAAACAGCATAGCAAAGTGGCATATTTTGGGCTGGCACATTCTGCTACCCTTCATTACGTAGGATTCATTCTATCTTAAATGCTTTGGTACCAGCGTGGGGTCATTCTTAATAGGATTTGATAGCTGAAGGTTGTTTTTGTTTTTTGTTTTTAATTAAAAAAACAAAGTGAGGGGCGCCTGGGTGGCTCGGTTGGTTAAGTGTCCGACTTCGGCTTAGGTCATGATCTTGCGGTCCATGAGTTCAAGCCCCACGTCGGGTTCTGTGCTGGTAGCTTAGAGCCTGGAGTCTGCTTCAGATTCTGTGACTCCCTCTCTCTCTGCTCCTCCCCCACTCACACTCTGTCTCTCAAAAAATAAATAAATGTTACAATTTTTTTTAAAATATGAGCTGCTGTTGAAATGGAAGACTTTTAATAATTTTTAACTTACTTGAATTTGTAAGCCATTGTTTCCTTTCCAAAGAAAATAGTAACTACAGTTCCCTCTAAATAAAAAATCCCTTTGTCTATGGAGTTATATGTAAACTGAACTCTTTTTATTTATTTATTTATTTTGAGAGAGAGAGAGAGCATGACTGGGGGAGGAACAGAGAGAGAGAGAGAGTGAGAGAGAGAATCCCAAGCAGGCCCTGTGCTCTCAGCACAGAGCCTGATGTGGGGCTTGAACCCACAAACCATGAGATCATGACCTGAGCCAAAATCAAGAGTCGGACGCTTACCCGACTGAGCAACCCAGGCGCCCCTAAACTGAACTCTTTTGATGAACTCCGTTGTTAGTTCTGGTGAGCTTGGATGGAATGCAATGTTGCCTACCTTACAGCATAAGGAGATTCACACACTATCATTTCAATGTTACCTAAGAGGGTAATATTTTTGTCTCTTGAAATCTGTGAATAAATGAAGAGAGGTTAAGTGGGGCTGAATAAAATGCTCACGAAATGGGCTGACGGCTTTTAGCGACGGGGGAAAATGCATTAGCCATTGCTTAGTATCAACACAACATATAAGGAGATTCACATAAACTAGAATACTCAAGGAACTGTTCCAGAGTAGCTTACGAGGAAAACAGAAGATTCAGTGCTAGTCTGAGTTAAACTGTGTGGAAAGTGCAGAAGGAGCCCTGGGGTTGGGTTAATCCAACAGACAGGAGAATCCCAGTCACGGATTTGGGGAATAAATTGCCTGGGAACAGAGCTATAGGGACAGGCGTGAGCTGCCCTCAAGCAGGTGTAGCTTCCTTGATCTGGACGCATCTGAGATACTGTCAAGGACAGAATGGTACTGTCTGCTTTCGAATCTGCGGCTTGACACATAAATAGCTCCCCTGTATATTTTAACAGTGAGGAATACAAGCTATGGTTTGCATCCTATGATATTTTGACCTACGGCGCGGGACACTGTTACTGAGAACACCGGACAAGGGTGGGCCGGACTAGCTAGTGAGGGTGCTGGTAGCCCCAGCCCCAGCCCTGCCTTCCTCAGAGCCTACTGTGAATCCAGGGAAACCCCCCTCCACTCAGGATCGGGGTCACCACCCCTCAAACAGCTGTGATTAAGTGGCACTTAGGATGTTACCACATGGGATGTTTGCTATGTTCCCACGTGCTCCCAGGTCCTGGGCAGCAGGTCACATCTCCTGTCCCATGGAAGTGTCTCTTCCGCTTACTCTGAGGACACCACAGCGGCCCTTCCACGCAGGTCCTGCCCGGCACACACATGGGCATGTTCTGTGTTCTACGTCTCTGTTCTTCTGCCGAACATAGACAGTTTCACCAAACGCCAACATCAGACACTCTGTGTCCGTGAAAGATCAAGACAAACACGAGATCCCTCCATTATCCTTGTGAACACAGACAGAAACATGGACCTTATTCAAGCTTCAGATATGAACTTCCCCCACGATAGGATATGAGAGATGCTCACATCAGCTCCAGCTTTAGTCTCTCTCTCCTCTTCCCTCCTAAGAGATAAGATGTGTGGACCCCCCAACACCCTTAGCATTAACCCAGTGTCCTAATGTCATCTGCTCCAGAGAAAACCCTGCATCCTTGAACCCTCTCCCAAGCCACCTGGCACCGCCCCAGTCCTGCTAAGTCTCTGTGACTGAGATGCCGCACAGTCCCCTGGAGTGCGTGAGTGCTGACCCAAACTTGCCCAACCTCAGGAGTGCTTCTGGGGGTCTCCGCTGGAGGGAATGGACATTCATGTGTGCTTTTCCCTCAGCCCCCGAAGAATTAAGCCACTTCTTGGACCCCAGCTGGCTAATTCTCCTCTTGCCACACACCTCCTAGGCGGGTGGTTAACACCCTGCCATCTTTTTTTTTTTCTTTTTTTTTTCTTTTTTTTTATTATATTTTGTTCAATATATGCAATTTATTGTCAAATGGGTTTCCATACAACACCCAGTGCTCATCCCAAAAGGTGCCCTCCTCAATACCCATCACCCACCCTGCCCTCCCTCCCACCCCCCATCAACCCTCAATTTGTTCTCAGTTTTTAACAGTCTCTTATGCTTTGGCTCTCTCCCACTCTAACCTCT
>NW_026057576.1:75744061-75860799 GCF_023721935.1 Panthera uncia
TGAGCTCTTTATAGATTTTGGATACTAGCCCTTTGTCCGATATGTCATTTGCAAATATCTTTTCCCATTCTGTTGGTTGCCTTTTAGTTTTGTTGGTTGTTTCCTTTGCTGTGCAGAAGCTTTTTATCTTCAGAAGGTCCCAGTAATTCATTTTTGCTTTTAATTCCCTTGCCTTTGGGGATGTGTCAAGTAAGAGATTGCTACGGCTGAGACACCCTGCCATCTTTTAACAAATGTGTTGGAATCCATCACTGGGTGAATGGCTCCGATTTACCTGTACCTGTCCCCCGATGGGATACTTGGGGACTGAACACCCTTCCAGAGAACTCTAGAACTTAATGCATCTCGTAGTGTTCTTTGGCACAGTCCCCGTCACTGGATTAATTTTCTTAGGCACTCCCAGCCCAGTTGCTGAACAAATGATAGGTTTGCACCAGCATTGGCCTGACATAAATGATTCTGGTGAGCTCCTTGGAAATACTCAGGCATGCGCTGTGTGGGATCCTTGTGCAGGAAGGAGGCTGAAGCCGTCATTAGTGAGCATTGTTCTAAATCAAAATTTCTGTAATATGAGGCAGAGGAGTTAAGAGGAATATTTTCTTGATTCTTTATGATCAGTTATGGATTGCATTTGCTGAAAGATAGGCCACAATGACTTCTGGTTCATATAGATCAAAAAGTAGTGTATTCCTTTCTGGACTTTGAACTCAAAAAAAATTTTTTTTAATATTTACTTTTGAGAGAGAAAGGCAGGGTGCGAGTGGGGGTGGGGCAGAGAGAGAGACACAGAATCTGAAACAGGCTTCAGGCTCTGAGCTGTCAGCTCAGAGCCCAATGCAGGGCTCAAACTCACAGACCTCAAGATCATGTCCTGAGCCAAAGTCAGATGCCACCTAGGCACCCCTAGACTTTGAACTCTTTTTCTTTTTAATGTTTATTTTTGAGAGAGGTAGATAGAGAGACAGAGACAGAGAGAGAGACAGAGAGAGGCAGAGAGAGAGGGAGACACAGAATCCGAAGCAGGCTCTGTGCTCTGAGCTGTCAGCACAGAGCCGGACGTGGAGCTTGAACTCACAGACTGTGAGATCATGACCTGAGCCAAAGTTGGACGCTTAATCCACTGAGCCACCTAGGCACCCTAGACTTTGAACTCTTTTTTTTAAGGTTTATTTTTGAGAGAGATAGGTAGAGAGAGAGAGAGACAGAGAGACAGAGAGAGGCAGAGAGAGAGCGAGACACAGAATCTGAAGCAGGCTCCAGGCTCTGAGCCATCAGCACAGAGCCCAATGCGAGGTTTGAACCCATGAACCGTGAGATCGTGACCTGAGCCAAAGTCAGACACTCAACTGACTGAGCCACCCTAGGGGCCCCTGAACTCTTTTAAATAGATTAAAATCTATATATTTCATGGGCATTTTGACTGCCTGAATAATTCTGAAATATAAATAGGCAAGTCCTGACTTCTCTTGAGAATTTGTTCTTCCTGCCCATCTCCTCTCCTTTTTAGTTAACTTTAGTTGTTTTACATGTAGAGCTTTATTTCTTTCATTGGCCAGTCGCAGAAGCCTGGACTGTCACATCAGAAAATCACAGTTCACATTTCCTGTATTGGCTCTTCATAGGAGTATTAGGCTTGTTTAATTTATTCCACGAAGTTGAATGGAGTAATGGAACCAAGCCAGATGTACCAACCCCAACGTGACTAGAAAAAAGTCTGGGTCTCATGCGGGTTACGAGGGGTCTGACTCAGAGCCCCAATTGGGCTTTTCCTTTCTCGCTCTCGCTCTCTCTCTCTCTCTCTTTTTTTTTTTTTTTAGGTTTTCTCAAAGACAGTTTTGAATATCCCACAAGATTACACTCCCAAGGGCTCAACAAGGACCGCAGTTAAAGCGGTGACATGCTTTTAGCGGAAGGCTAGTCGGCCTCTGCTCACCCTGCTCCCCGGACTCTCGGCCAGCCTCTGGTCTCTCTAATCACGATGCGATGCGGGCAGAGCCCTGCTCCACCTGCTGGGCTGTTTGGACACACGACAAGGACTTGGCCCCAAGCAGCAAGCAGCCTCTGATCCCTCCAATAAACAAAGCTGCCGATGGTCACACCTCCTCTCCCCTCCCCTGACCCCCTCCACTCCATTCTGGCAGGCTGCTCTGGCTGGTAAACCTTTAAACTTGATTTACTGTGTCGACTTTGATGTGCATCAGGCTGGAGTCTCTGGGTGTTTCTGGAGCTAAAAAGTATCGCACAAGTCAGAGTTCTTTACAGATTCAAGTCTTCAGTTTTTTTTTGTTTTGTTTTGTTTTGCTTTTTCCCCTTACCTTGAGTAGACTTAACCTCCCCTTCTTGTTAATTAAAGATCTGCACTGCTCACCAGACAACAGGAGCCGACTGCTGTGGGGCTGAATGTAGGGCTGCCCTTAGGTCGACCTGAGCGTCTTTGTTTTCTAGAATGACTTTAAAAAAAAAAAAGTCAGATTTTGACTTACTGGAATCCCCATTAGCTGCCTGGAGGGGGGTGGCAGCGGTAGGGGAGGGAGAGGGATGTCTCAGATGCCCAGTGTGGACCAGAGCTGCAAGGAGAGACTAAGGAAATGCAGGGAAGAGATTTCCAGAGGTTTTATTTTCCTTCTGGTTGAGCCTCTCATCCACATCCACGCTGTGGTAAGTGGGTCAGCTCCGGGTCACACTTTCTTTTAGGAGGAGGGAACCCCCCTCCTCCGCCCCATGCAGAATTAGCCCTGCATTTTCCACTAGCTAATTTTAATTTCCTTATTTTAACCTTAGGATGTGTATGTTTCACTATCAAACTTTTTTGGTTTTGTTTCGTTTTTTTTTTTTTTTTTACTTTTTTGTTTTGTTTTGTTTTTGGTTCTCTCTTTCTGCTTTGGCTTTTTGATAGATTTAGCTCAGTCTCTCTTAAATTCATAGTTCTAATTAAAAACAAAAATAAAGTAACTCTAAATTCTGAAAATCTTCCTGAGGAACTCCTACATTAGAGAAAGGAAACACTGGCAAAGTTCTAAAAGACGAAGAAGGAAAGAAGGTGATTTTCTCAATTCTACGTGCTTCAGCAAATTCTTATGTATGACCTAAAATTGAAGCTTGCCGTGGAAGGAAGACACTTTTCTTCTTCAAGAACACATAAACATTTTAAGTACCTCTATAATGTCTATAATATACTTAAAACTGCACACATTTGCCTTTGTTTTCACAAAACAGGGTGTGTGTGTAGATCATAGTATGTGATTGCATTGCTCAACCTTGACAATGGCTTTTATTTTATTATTTTATTTTATTTTATTTTATTTTATTTTATTTATTTTATATTTTATTTATTTTATTTTATTTTATTTTATTTATTTTATATTTTATTTTATTTTATTTTATTTTATTTTATTTTATTTTATTTTAAATATATGAAATTTATTATCAAATTGATTTCCATGCAACACCCAGTGCTCATCCCAACAGGTGCCCTCCTCAATACCCATCACCCACCCTCCCCTCCCTCCCCCCATCGGCCCTTAGTTTGTTCTCAGTTGACAATGGCTTTTAAGAAAAGGTAAGAGCCACCATTTATTGATGGTGCCCGGCACTGTTGGTCCTTTATATGCATCGTCTCATTATACGCTTACAACAGACTTATCAGTTAGGCATTTTTGTTACTTGAAATGCATGTATATCACAATGGAACATACCATAGTTAAAATAAACCACATGATACTGAGGGGCTCATGATAAAAATCTGTGATCTCGCCCATAATGTGTTCACCTAGTTTTGCACAGGAAAGAGGTGCGTTTATTTCTGTTTTTAATTCTTGGGGGAGATACCTCCAGACTCCTAACAATATGCCATGACTGCACTTACTTTATTTGGGCACCGTCTGCTGCTGTCCTGCTCCTTGGGGTGAGGATTTAGCTCATCCTACGCCATCATTTTTGCTGTCCTCCGTCGATCTGCTTTCCCCCCACTCAGCTTAATGTACATGTACTATTAGCGTTAGTTTTTCCTGGTCAGTCACCTGTGTCACCTCAAAACCATACCTAAACCTTTGTTTATTATTCTGTCGATACACATGATATTTTTTATCTCCCCGTTTTGCAACCTGCTGTTGTTCGCTCCCCCATGTTTTCCTGAAGTTCTGTCTCTCCTCTGTTTTCCAGTCTCTGTCCGCCATACCTTGATTTTGATCAGCTTGAAGTATATGAAGTTGCCGATAGGCAGTTGCTTTTGGTCGACAAAAATGGCGTGTTCATGGTAGACATACGGTACAATGCCTTTCGTAACCACTGTTAAGTTTTCCACCTCTATGGGATGGTTTTAAAATGGAAATCCAGTGAATATTATTGATAATGTAATGACTATATGTGTATTTTTAGAAACAGGCACTCACAATGAGAAAGATGAACTCCTCCTTTATGGGCCACGTACCTTCTTTACCTGAGCGTGGATTGTCCTTTTGAACAGGCCACCATTTTCTTATCGAGAGACACCGTTGCTGCACCTTGGAAAGTACCAGACATGTACTCAGTGCTGCTTGTAGTATCGTAGTCTTTAGCCTTTTGTAGATGGCTGGATTCGGGAGAGAAATGACAGAGGTGGGCAGTGACCAGTATCAGTGTTCCTTCCATTTATTGATTCTGCAGGTATTTGTTGGTCACCTACTTTATGCCAGACACTGGCATTTTGTAGAAGAATACATGAGACACAGGTGCCTGGCTTCAAGGAGATGATACCCTACTGTTAGTTGTTTTATGGTTTGTTACAAAATAAACTGGACTGATTGGGAGTGTGTGTGTGTGTGTATGTGTGTGTGTGTGTGTGTGTTACCTAGGCTAGGATTCTGCCCAAATTCACTGAGATTTTAGAGCTTCAGATTTCCTTGTGATTGGAAAGTTGGTTTGTTGTTGTTGTTGTTGTTGTTGTTTACCAAATGCTGATAAAATATACGTACGGTTTTTTTTTTACTCCAATTTACCCATAGTTAGTTTTCTCATCTCCAAAAGGGATAGTAAAACTTTCATTTGTATCAACTGGTTTGGAAAGATTTTATGTTTCCATAATTTTTAAAATTCCAAATTGATATTAACAAATGAATGGCCTTTTCATGGTTAAAAACATTTTTTGAAGGCTGCTCTTAAAGATTATTACATTTTGTTTGTTTTTTTTCTGTTTAAAAAAATTTAAGAAAAATTCTAATGTTTATTTTTGAGAGACAGAGAGAGAAAGAGACACAGAGTGTGAGTGGTTAGTGACAAAGAGAGAGGGAGACACAGAATCCAAAGCAGGCTCCAGGCTCTGAGCTGACAGCACAGAGCCTGATGTGGGGCTTGAACTCATAAACCATGAGATCATGACCTGGGTTGAAGTTGGATGCTTAACTGCCTAAGCCACCCAGGCACCCCTAAAAATTTTTTATTAATGTTTATTTTTGAGAGAGAGGGAGAGTACAAGCAGGGGGAGGGACAGAGAGAGAGGGGGAGACACAGAATTCGAAGCAGTCTCCAGGCTCTGAGCTGCCAGCACAGAGCCCAGCGCAGAACTCAAACTCACGAACCATGAGATCATGATCTGAGCTGAAATCAAGAGTTGGACACTCAACCGACTGGGCCACCCAGGAGCCCCTGTGTTTTTTTCTAAAGTGTTCCTATGTTATAGGAGTTGAAATTATCCATTTATTTGTTGCTGTTCCATTAAATGGTTTTAATGGCAAACTAGGGAGGAATTGACCCATAAGCGTTGATTTTTTATATGATTACTCACTGGAACCTAAAGCAGATTTCTGGCTTGACTTGTCCTCTGCCTTGAGAACAGAAGAACAAAGTGTGCAGGAACAAGGGAAATCCTTTAAAAAATTTTTTCAATGTTTATTTATTTTTCTTTTTTTATATTATATATAATTTATTGTCAAATTGGTTTCTATACAACACCCAGTGCTCATCCCAAGAGGTACCCTCGTCCATGCCCATCATCCACTTTCCCCTCCCTCCACCCCCCATCCACCTTCGGTTTGTTCTCAGTCCTTCAGAGTCTCTTATGGTTTGCCTCCCTCCCTGTCTGTAAATTTTTCCCCCCTTCCCCTCCCCGCTGGTCTTCTGTTAAGTTTCTTGGGATCCACATATGAGTGAAAACATATGGTATCTGTCTTTCTCTGCCTGACTTATTTCACTTAGCATAATACCTTCCAGTTCTATCCACGTTGCTGCAAATGGCATGATTTCATTCTTTCTCATTTCCAAGTAGTATTCCATTGTATATATAAACCACATCTTCTTTATCCATTCGTCAGTTGATGGACATTTAGGTTCTTTCCATAATTTGGCTATTGTTGAAAGTGCTGCTGTAAACATTGGGGTACGAGTCCCCTGTGCATCAGCACTCCTGAATCCCTTGGGTAAATTCCCAGCAGTGCTATTGCTGGGTCATAGGGCAGTTCTACTTTTAATTTTTTGAGGAAGCTCCACACTGTTTTCCAGAGCGGCTGCACCAATTTGCATTCCCACCAACAGGGCAAGAGGGTTCCCATTTCTCCACATCCTCTCCAGCATCTGTAGTGTCTGGATTTGTTCATTTTAGTCAGTCTGACTGGCATGAGGTGGTATCTCAGTGTGGTTTTGATTTGTATTTCCCTGATGAGGAGTGACATTGAGCATCTTTTCATGTGTCTGTTGGCCATCCGGATGTCTTTTTTGGAAAAGTGTCTATTCATATCTTCTGCCCATTTCTTCATTGGATTATATGTTTTTCAGGTGTGGAGTTTGGTGGGTTCTTTATAGATTTTGGATACTAGCCCTTTGTCTGATATGTCATTTGCAAATATCTTTTCCCATTCCATTGGTTGCCTTTTAGTTTTGTTGATTGTTTCCTTTGCAGTGCAGAAGCTTTTTATCTTCATGAGGTCCCAATAGTTCATTTTTGCTTTTAATTCCCTTGCCTTTGGAAGTGTGTTGAGTAAGAAATTGCTGCAGCTGAGGTCAGAGAGGTTTTTTCCTGCTTTCTTCTTTAGGGTTTTGATGGTTTCCTGTCTCACATTCAGGTCCTTCATCCAGTTTGAGTTTATTTTTGTGAGTGGTGTAATAAAGTGGTCTAATTTCATTCTTTTGCATGTTGCTGTCCAGTTCTCCCAGCACCATTTGTTAAAGAGACTTTTTTCCATTGGATACTCTTTCCTGCTTTGTCAAAGATTAGTTGGCCATACATTTGTGGGTCCAATTCTGGGGTCTCTATTAGAACTGATACATGAATTCAGCAAAGTTGCAGGGTACAAAATTAATGTACAGACATTGGTTGCATATTTATACACCAATAATGAAGCAGCAGAAAGAGAAATAAAGAAAATGATCCCATTCACAATTGCACCAAGAATCATAAAATACCTAGGAATAAACCTGACCAAAGATGTAAAAGATCTGTATGCTGAAAACCATAGAAAGCTTATGAAGGAAATTGAAGAAGATACACAGAAGTGGAAAAATATTACGTGCTCATGGATTAGAGGAATAAATACTGTTAAAATGTCAATACTACCCAAAGCAATATACACATTCAGTGTAATCCCAATCAAAATTGCACCAGCATTCTTCTCAAAGCTAGAACAAGCAATCCTAAAATTTGTGTGGAACCACAAAAGACCCCGAATAGCCAAAGTGATATTGAAGAAGAAAACCAAAGCAGTAAGCATCACAATCCCAGACTTTAGCCTCTACTACAAAGCTGTAATCATCAAGATGGTGTGGTATTGGCTCAGTGTTTATTTATTTTTGAGAGAGAGAATGATGGAGTGCAAGCAGGGGAGGAGCAGAGAGAGAGGGAGACACAGAATCCAAAGCAGGCTCCAGTCTCTGAGCTGTCAGCACAGAGCCGGATGCAGGGCTCGAACTCACAGACCGCGAGATCATGACCCGAGCCGAAGTCGGACGTTCAACTGACTGAGCCCCCCAGGTGCTCTGGAACAAGGGAAATATTGAGCAAAGTTATGTGTGGTTTAAATTTCTCCTCATGTAGGCATTTCCTTTTCACAAATATCATGGGAAAACAGCAAGGGTTGTGCTCACTTAGGCCATTAATTTGTAACCCAGTGCTAGTCAGAGGCCACAGTGCACTTCTATCCGTGACAGAGACCCTCAACACAGTAGGTGGAGCATCTCATGTACAGTGCAAGCCCCCTAATTATGTTTGGAATCAGTGAATGTAGTTAACTGACACCCCACTCAATGACCTAAAAACTCAAATGCCTTCTTGAGGGGGCACCTGGGGGGCTCAGTAGGTTAAGCGTCTAACTTCAGCTCAGGTCATGATCTCACGGTTGGTGGGTTTGAGCCCCGTGTCGGGCTCTGCGTTGACAGCTCAGAGCCAGGAGCCTGCCTTGGATTCTTTGTCTCGCTCTCTCTCTCTGTCCTTCCCCAGCTCATGCTCTGACTCAATCTCTCTCTCTCTCTCTCTCTCTCTCTCTCTCTCTCTCGGAAATAAATGAACATTAAAAAAAAATTCAAATGCCTTTGAAATTTCTGGGAATTCCTGGTGGTGGGTGGGTTCCAGTGTTATGGTTCCTTTTGGCTCAGAATTGCTCCTTAAATCAGTTATAAAAATGTTCAGATTGTCTCACAAAGCTGTCCGTGCTCTCGCATCTTTGTACTGAGTGAGTTCAGAAACGAAATGGGGTTCTTTGGGTTTGCATCCTCTTACTTGATGGAAGGACAAATCAACAGAAGAAAATCCATTTGCGGGGCGCCTGGGTGGCTCAGTCAGTCAAGCGTCTAACTGGCTCAGGTCATGATCTCACGGCTTGTGAGTTCGAGCCCCACATCAGGCTCTGTGCTGACAGCTCAGAGCCTGGAGCCTGCTTCGGATTCTGTGTCTCCCTGTCTCTCTGCCCCTCCCCTCCCCTCTCTCTCTCTCAAAAATAATTCAACATTAAAAAAGAGAAGAAGAAAATCCATTTGTGATGATACCAGACTTTTATTCGACGTTTGGGAAATGTCCTCAGTCTTTATGTGCAGCGACCAGGCCATCCACTTGCACAGCCTCCTCTCCCTGGATGCACCTCTAACACCTATTTCCACAAACAAAATTATTCAGCTGAGCAAAGCCAGCACTCCTGATTACTGCTGTTTCCCCTAACTCTCGACTTTGTAAGGCTACATTTTTAGTACTCTGATTCTAATGCAAAGTATGTGGCAGCAAGGCTCTGAGAGGGTGTGACATGGCAGGGGAACCTGGCTGCCTGTGGGGGCGGGGGTGACGATGTAAGACAACTGGCTTTGCATTTCAGCTCTCATACCTGCCGATCTCAGATATTGGCTCATTTGCCAAACATCTCTAAGCTTTGATCTCCTCCAGTGCAGCGTGATGTTCGTAACATTTTACCTGCTTCAGCGACCTGCAAACTGAACCCCGTGCAAGGTGCATAGACCCGTGTCCAACCCTGGTAGGCGACTCATAGGTGATGATACCGTGTGAGTAGGTGCTGTGGACCCTTCCACACCCAGAGGGCGTGTCCATCATCTTTAGAAATTTTTGCTACTATGAAACTTAGTACATTTAAAAATAGCCTACTAGGAGGGAGTCAAGCCAAACTGAAAATGCACAGGAGAAGGTGGGGGGGAAGAAATGGTACATTAGACTCACTGTCATGACTGGACCATTTGACTTTCTGTTAGAAATTCTAGTACTTTGAAGTGAAAATACTTTGAAACTTAGCAACCACTATATCAGCCGCAGCACCTTTTTCTTCTTTCATTTTTCTGTCGCTTTGGGGCATTTAGGACAGGTAGCCCGTGACAGGTCTCTGATGGTGAAATCAGTCCTGCCTGAACTCATGGCACTATGGTTTTTTTTTTTTTTTTTTTTTTTTTTTTACGTTTTATTTATTTTTGAGACAGAGCATGAACGGGGGAGGGGCAGAGAGAGAGGGAGACACAGAATCAGAAGCAGGCTCCAGGCTCCGAGCCATCAGCCCAGAGCCCGACGCGGGGCTCGAATTCACGGACCGCGAGATAGTGACCTGAGCCGAAGTCGGCCGCTCAACCGACTGAGCCACCCAGGCGCCCCCGCACTATGGTTTTTATAAGTAAATTAGTTTTCTCAACTTTCCATTTTCCAGCAGGTCTTATTAAAAAGCAGGACTTTTTGACTGCTGGGGAAATAAATATCAGAGACACATTTTTCACCATGAGGATTCTTTCTTTCTTTCTTTCTTTCTTTCTTTCTTTCTTTCTTTCTTTCTCTTTCTTCTTCTTCCTCTTTTTTTTTGCTTTACAGAAAGAAATATGGACAGAGGGAAAAAAATGTAATTCGAAGTCCCTTTTACTTGAGTGGTTCTTAGATGACTTTGAACTCAGTGTGTAGAGTGTTTTGACCCATATAACAACCTTGCAGAAAAAAAGAGCACTTTTCTGAGAGGAAGGTCAGAGATGATTGTAACTGAGTGCCTCCGTTCAGCACGCTTGTTTCCTTTGGAGATGCGGATCCCATGGATCACTGAAATATAGGCTCTGGAAACGAGTATTTGATGGACTTTGGACGGTGCTGTGGAAAAGTGGAAAATTAGAAAGCTTCCTAAAACCCATGTTACAGAATTTTCTGCTATTTATTGTAGCTACACTGCATCATAAGAGTAAATTATTGGAAATTTCAGTAGGTTCTATCCCAACAGACTTTTTTTTTTAATGAGAAGGTACGTGATTTTTTGTCACATAGGGAAAAAAAGGGGAAAAAATAATTCTTCCCTGTTTAGAGAACTGTAAACATATGGTCACCTAAAACTTGTTATGCTAGTCTTATTGGTTTGTTATTAATGGTAATAAAAGTAGTTTTTTCAAATTTTGAGATGATTCTAAGCTCTTCTGTATAATATTTGGAGACTGTGTATGGGAGAAATTATGAGAATATCCCAAAGACCCAGAGGCTTAGAGCATATCCTTGCATACCCCCGACTGTGGCCCCACTCCCCCAGCCTGCCCCCAGTCTATCCTTTGTATTTCCCTCACCATTTAGAAAAACCCAGGCAAGGGATGCCTGGGTGCTCAGTGGGCTAAGTGTTAGACTCTTGATCTTGGCTTTGGTCACGACTTCATGGTTCGTGGGAATGAGCCCCACGTCAGGCTCTGTGGTGAGAGTGAGAAGCCTGCTTGAGACTCAATCTCTCTCTCTCTCTCTCTCCCTCCCTCTCTCTGCCCCTGCCCAGCTTACATATGCGAGCATGTGCTGTCTTTCTCTCTCTCAAAATAAATTAAAACTTAAAAAAAAAAAAGTTAACCTAGCCAGGAACTAGGTTAACACTGCTAAGTAATTGGTTCCTCGGACTTGAAGTGATTTTGAGAAAGTGTGATCTTTTCATTGGTGGTCTTGACCCTTCTTAATTACACAGGCACACAGTGTTGTATTGGTGACTTTCTACTCATTTGGGATCTTTCCCGTCTATGCATGCGTTTAATGACTACATTTGGTAGTCATTTTACATGTAATTGCAATCTTGAAACACCACGTTTAGATTTTAAGATTTTGGTAGGAGTTTTTGTGAAATATCATGAAACCTCTTGCTTGAAATCTAGTGGATTGGGGGGCGCCTGGGTGGCTCAGTGGGTTTAGTGTCCAACTTAGGCTCAGATCATGATCTCACAGTTCGTGAGTTCAAGCCCTGCCTCAGTCTCTGTGCTGACAGCTCGGAGCCTGGAGCCTGCTTCGGATTCTGTGTCTTCCTCTCTCTCTGCCCCTCCCCCCGCTCATGCTTTCTCTCTCACTCTCTCTCTCAAAAAGGAATAAACATGTAGAATATTAAAAAAAAAAATCTAGTGGACTGATTTAGATTTGTTCTGTGTCTTGACCATGCTGGGAATGAAGAGTTCAGGGAAACAGCCAGTTTTACTAATTACAGAAAATCCTGGACATATTTACATCATCCTAAAATGTTGTAATCAGTTTGTGAAGCATTAAACGGTCTACTTTGCCTAACAAGGGTAATGCATGTGTTCTGAATTGTTAATTGAGATTAGTTATATTTGATTCTAAAATGAGCCAAGGGTAGCAAACATTTATAGGCTTACTCTAAAATATTATTCTTTTATTTGGTATAAAACCTTGGTGTTCTTTTCTTGATTTGAGGTGTTGAACCTTAAAATATTTGAAGAATTTTAAACATGTTGTTTTAGTTTGTTTTGAAAGCAGGGGAGGGGCAGAGACAGAGAAAGAGAGAGAGAGAGAGAGAGAGAGAGAGAGTATCCCAAGCAGTCTCTGTGCTCTCAGCTGGGAGCCTGACCCATGGCTCAGTCCCGACACAGGGCTTGATCCCACAAACTGTGACACCATGACCTGAGTCAAAATCAAGAGTCAGACTCTTAACCAACTGAGCCACCCAGGTGCCCCTGATTTAAAATATTTGAATTATTACCAGTAACTTCTGATGTTTGAAACGGTCAGTGTTTTTAAATTTAAATTAAAACTACTTATTCATTTCTTTTAAATTATACTATTAACTTCTTCAGATTAATTTGTTAATTTTCTGTGACTAAATTCACTTCAGTAGCTGATTTTTCATAGTACTGAACTTATTTAGTTATATTTATCTGTTCTATGGCTATGATCATACTAGATAAAAGGGACAAAAGCAGTTAATCGACTAATTTCACCTATGTTCTGATGCGATTTTTTTTTTAAGACAAGCCTCAGTAGATTCCTTTTTTCCCAATCTTTTCCCCCCCTTAATTGTGAGTGATCTTTGATTGATATAACAAATACAGCCAGTGAATGTATTGACTCCCCTCCTGGATTCTGTGTAGCATTTTAAGGGATACTAAGGATATTTTGGTGGAAAAGATCCCTGTACCAACAATCTAACCCTGGGACTCCCTACTGGGAAAGCCAGGGAGGGATTAAAATGTATAAACTGTAACAGGCAGAGAAAGAATACAGTAAGAAGCCGAAGACAGGAAGGTAACATGGAGGGGTGGTTGGGTTGACGTCTGGAGGGACGAGTAGATTTGGAACGTTCCAGTAGGATGCTGCACTTTTGCAACGTGTGATCCTCGTGTGAACATTTCTGCTTCTGCAGCAGCTGTTCTGTAGGAAACACGTTCTATCTGGGAGTAGGGATCGGGTTCTGATTATAAGCCAAGCCCTCGTATCCTTTCTCACAGTCACGTGTTAACCTCATTTTTGAAGGACTAGCTCATTGGCACAGTATGGACTCCCGTGAAAAAAAACAAAACAAAACAAAAAACTGCACCTTGGAGCTAAATATGGCCTTGAGTGCCAAGAACCAGTGTTTCTAAGGAGCCTGTCTTCCTAACGTATCTAGGAGTGTTTCCTTTTGTTTATCTAACGGGACTACAATCTGACTTATTCTATGTGAAGAAAAAAAAATCCTTCAGGATATTCCAGTATCCCACAGTTTCTAATGCCCCACAATGACCTAATCCCCCATAATGTCCTAATAACCATGATGTTCTGATGCCCCATGATGTCCTAAAACCCCACAATGTCCTGATGCCCCTTGCTCTTCTGATGCCCCACCGTGTCCTGATGCCCTACTGTGTTCTGATGCCCCACGATGTCCAAATGCACCACCCCGTTCTGACATCTGATGAAAGACTGGTCCCCAAACTCCTGGATGGATGGTGCTGGTATGGAAGGGAGGGAACCTGCCTGCCCTTACTGTCTCCCAGGGAACATCGTGGGACAGAACCCCGCATGCGGGGGTGTCTCCAGCTACCACACAGCTTGCTGTGAGCTTGTCCTTGTAACTCAACACCACTGCCGAACTTGGACTCCTGGCCGTTTGCGTGTGGGCTTCCCCCTCCCTTCGGCCTCCCCCACGGTTCCTGGTCCCCCACCGCTCTTCCTCAGTCAGCCACAGCTTGTCTGAGAACCGCCCATTTTAAATAGGTCTTGCAAACACCATTAAGCTTTCCTGGATTTTCTTAGCTGGTCAGGATCACTTTCCCACAGCATTTTGTGACTTTAATGATCGATAATTACCACTTTCAGCTGTGCAGATTTCTGGAAACTCTGACGTTAGCTCCCATCCCTGTTTTGGAAGGTTTGTATTAACGTCTCCGTCACACAGAGCGGCCGAGGTGGTGTTTCCCTGTGACCTGTGTTTACAGGACGCGTTAGATGCCCTTTGTCACTTAACTGCTGCTTCTCCCAGAAACTCCCACGTCCTCCCCCATGGTAGCCACGGTGCTTTTCCAGCTCATTGATTAGTAATCTGCCATTGTCCCCCCTACACCAGGGACGGCAGGGCTCGGGCCTCACACTGGCCAGGCCCTCCTCCTGCACAACCCCGACCAAGTCCCTCTTCTTCTGTTGTCTTCTCTGTCACATTCTCCTGCTCCTGACCTTCACTGTGTTGTTCACAGATTTTATCTACGTACGTATAGGTCTGTGTAGCCTGAGTGCATGTTGAACCCATCTGCCTACTCTGCGCAGGGACTGACATTTAAAAAATGACACCCTCATACCCCATGTCGACGTGAGGAATATACTCGGTGTAAGAGATTCCTTGTCCCTATTTACTGAGGGGCAGCGAAAGGGGTGGAGCGTGTGGTCCCCAGGGATACTCCTTACAAGCTGTTTTCTTCGTTGCCTGATTTTTCCTGACGTTCCCAGAAAGCAGCTTCAGGCCTTCTCACTTGCTGGACAATGTTGACCGTCCCCCTGGGCCTTGCCCATCATATCTGGACATTCAGACGGACTCTGCCTGTCAGGCCCGTATCTGTTTCTTCTTGGCAAAGTACTGTGGCACCGCTCGGGACATCGTCCTCCCTCCTCTGTGTCCTTCTCCAGAAGGGCTGGCCATTCTGGTCTTGCGGTGTAGACGGAGAGGCGCGGGGGTCGCCCCTGGGGAGAAGGTGCTGGAGGTGATGTAATTCAGAGGGGGGCTGTGGAGCCAGGGGAGGTGGCAGGAATGCTCCCAGGCCTCTGGGTGACCCTGATGCCTGTCACCGCGGCCCCCAGCGCAGGGGCCCCCTTGGTGTGGTTCACGGGCGCATTTCCTCATCGCGGTGCTGAGCCCACAGGAGGCCCTCAGTGGCTCAGGCTGAGCACAGCAGTGGAGGAGCAGCGGTGGAGGGGTGCCCCTGGGCTGCTGGGTGCGGTGCAGTAATAAAGTGGGGACGCTAGAGGGAGAAGGGAGGACTTCCACACCGCGGGGTGGAACAGAAGTCGGTTCAGCTGTGTTTGCTAGAATGGAAACTTCACTTCTCCCTCCTTGTCTTAAATTAAAAAAAAAATATGGTGTGAAATCTGAACTGAATCGGATACAAATGCTTTCTCTGTTTTTAGTACAGGCCACGATGGCCTCTACCATCTGTAGCAAAAAAGTGTAGGAACGCTGATCGACATTCTAGGATCCTGATCGGAGTAGAAGTCTCACGAAATTGCACTGTATCATTCAGCAGATGGGCTAGAGTTGACACCACCAGTAGAGATCGGAGGTGATAAATGATAGACACAAGGGCTGGTGGACAGAGACACGTGCTCAGCCGAGCTTGTGCAGCACCCAGAAAGTGTGTGTATTACATGAGAGGATTCGCCCGGGTGCTCACAAATGGCCATTAACCAGGGGCGCCTGGGGGGCTCCGTCGGTTAAGCTTCCAAGTTCGGCTCAGGTCATGGTCTCACAGTTTGTGGGTTTGAGCCCTGCGTGGGGCTCTGTGATGACAGCTGGGAACCTGGAGCCTGCTTGGGATTCTGTGTCGCCCTCTCTCTCTGCCCCTCTCCCGCTCGTGCTCTGTCTCTCTCTGTCTCTCAAAAATAGATAAACGTTTACAAAAATTAAAAAAAAAAAAACCCAAAAACAAATAGTCATTAATGTAATTCATCAAATACATCGGAGAAGCAGGAAATGACTTAGTAGGAGCAGAAGGAAGGTCATGTGACCCTCTGGGACAGACCACCCTGCCTGAAACAGGTGCCCAGGGCATCCTCTCTGTTTGACCTTGAACAGTAACCTCGGCACGCATCATTTCTTCGTCTGTGAAGTGGAGGGAGTGACAGTACGTGTTTCACAGGGATTTGGTGATGTGTAAAGGAAAGAAAGCACGTAGAGCGACAGGCCCCTGCCTACTAAGGGCATAACGTACACGCTTACTCTTGGGTGGTGCCAGATGGAGGCCTTTATGTTAATGTACCCGATTTTCTTCCTAACATTTGTCTGCTTCAGTCATTTCCTCTCTTTGACTCCCTTTTTTAATTTTTATTATTATTATTAAGGAGACTCCATGCTGAACGTGGGGCTTGAACCCATGACATTGACATCAAGAGTGATAAGCTCTACTGAAGGAGCCAGCCAGGCGCCCCGGCCTCCCTTTTAATGATTATGCTGTGCTAGAATTTATTTTTCTTGAGACTGTTGCCCAAAATGTTTGGGCATGTGAGTGCTTTGTGGGGAGGAGCACTCTTCCGTGATTTTGTGATCCCTGTGGATGCTGGTGCGTCTGGTGGCACGGACAGATCCGGCCCTGGTTTGGGGACAGAGGTGTCCTCAGGAAGGTGTCTGACATGCCTGGGGAGATGCCGATGGGAGTGGTCTGGGAAGAAGTCCTGTGAGTGTTCCCTTTCTGCTGCAGTCACCCTGCAGCTCCCAGTAAATCCTCGTCTGTATCTTGGATTCCCTTTGGCTTCTGTATTGTTGGATGTGGCAGAGGCTCTGCGAAGCAAACGGCAGGAGCTAAGCACAGGGACCGGGGACCTTGAGGTTGAGGAGAGAGCACGGAGCTGGGCATGGTTAACAAAGGAGAGTTTGCCTTTTTTTAGGTGTTTATTTTTGAGAGATAGAGAAGAGCGGGGGGGGGGGGCGAGTATGTGCCTGTGCACAGACAGGGGGGGGGCAGGAGAGAGAGAAGCTGGAGCAGGCTCCATGCCATCAGTGTAGAGCCTGATAAGGGGCTTGATCCCACATACCGTGAGATCATGACCTGAGCTGGAATCAAGAGCCGGACACTTGGGGCATCTGGGTGGCTCAGTCGGTTGGGACTCCTGATTTTGGCTCAGGTCATGATCTCCCAGTTTGTGAGTTTGAGTCCATTGTGAGCTCTGTACTGACAGGGTGGAGCCTGCTTGGGATTGTCTTTCTCCCTTTCTCTCTGCCCCTTTCCCTTTCTCTCTTTCTCTCTCAAAATGAATAAACTTAAAAACAAAAAAAAAGAGTCAAACGCTTAACTGACGGAGCTACCCAGGTGCCCCAGGAGCGTCTGCCTTTTCTTTCTTTTAATCTTTTTTCTTTTTTAACTTTTGAGAGAGAGAGAGGGACAGAGCGTGAGGAGGAGGGGAGGGAAGAGAGAGAGACAGGAGACACAGAAGCTGAAGGAGGCTCCAGGCTCTGAGCTGTCAACACAGACCCCGACATGGGGCTCAGACTCACGGACTGCTAGACCATGACCTGAGCCGAAGTCAGATGCTTAACCGACTGAGCCACCCAGGCTCCCCTGCCTTTTCTTTCACCTTGACTGTATGAGAGTATTGTTTTCCCCTTCTGGATAAACAAAGGTCTGCTGCAAGTTCATTTCCAGATGCTTCAGTAAAAAATTAAGTTTAATAAAGAGATGATAGGAAAGCCTTCAGTGACACAAAAGCCGTATGTATGGAATGATGAATTCTTACACGAACTTTAAAAATTAAAAATACTCATTAGGTATTGCATATATCATTTGTAAAATGATGTCATATCTTCTGTCTAAATTTGAGAGAAGTGCCACTTCAGTGATCAAGAAGTCCATATAATTTAGCTATCCGTGAGTAAGAAAAAATCAGCATAACATGTAAGGAGACACTGCTGTAGGAATATCTGATAGTCTTCTAGTTTCCAAGACTGGCTGCTGAACCTTGACTTTTGTCTCCACCTGCGTGAGATCACAAAAAAGAGACCAAGAAAGAAAGAAAGGGGGGCGGAAAAAAAAGACCTTGAAAAAGCACCTATTCAATGAATCAAATTAATCATTTAAAAAATTCCAAGTTGGAAGTCACACTGAAACAAATGAGAAAGGAATTAATTTGGAACCACCAGAAAAATGACACAGAGCCAGTACTGGATTCCGTTCAATTTAAAATCGGAACAACTTTTATGTTCTACCATCTGCCTCACCAAGAGCCCTATAAAATTTGAATACTACAGACTTTAGAGATTCCCATATGAGGACAGCTTTTTGAAGGCTCTTTAAAGAACACAAAACCAGGATAAATAATGTTGGTGTTTGTCCGGGAATCGAGTTAGTAATTACTGATTACTGAAAAGATGAGTTGCGTCTGTGATTGAGGGACTCAGACCTTGCATTAGAAGGTCTGTCGTCTACAAAACCTCACAGAATCCCAGCAAAGGGTCTTCTGTTCCATGTAACAGATGAGTAAATGGAGGCCCAGAGAAGGCAAGGACCTGGGGCGTATTCCTCTCCCTTGCAAATGGAGGAGAACCGCAATGGAAGCCTCCAAGTCCAAACTTGTGGTTTGAGGCCTAACAATGACTCAACAAAATAGACAAGAGGCATGACCCAGAAATTAACCGTGCCTGCCCAATGTTCACCTTCTGGTTGTAAATGAAGGTGAGCTAGATAGAAAGCAGGTGATATGTGCCGATAAGTGCGTGCTTTACTTTTCCCGAACACGCAGGCATATGTGTACATCTTTGTGGAGATTGTAATCAACTGCAAGCTTTAGTTCATGGATAAGTTGTAACCATTATAATGGCTACATTTCCCATTCAGTTGCTTCTGCAGAGGCTTCCACAGATGGTCGATGGGGCTTACACATCTTACGGTCCTGTGTCTTACCCATGGCCTGGTCAAGAAGTGAATGAGTGTCTAAAGAGAGAGGAATCTTCAAGAAGACAAAAGAAGACAGGGATAAGGTGCCGAGAAAAGGTGCCAGGAAAACAAGTGGTAATATGCTTGAATCAAGGGTTTACTGGAGCTGATTATTATACATTTTTTAAATATTTGTTTATGCTTGAGAGAGAGAAAGAGAGAGAGGGAGAGAGAGCATGAGTGGGGGAGGGACAGAGTAAGAGAGGGACACAGAATCTGAAGCAGATTCCAGGCTCCCAGCTGTCAGCACAGAGCCTGACACAGGGCTCGAACTCCCACACTGTGAGATCGTGACCTGAGCTGAAGTCGGATCCTTAACCGACGGAGCCACCCAGGCGCCCCTGGAGCTGATCATTGTAATAAAAGATTCTACATGTGATGGCGTATTTGGGCAGTCGACACTAATGAGAAGGGTCTAGTTCATATCTGCACACTCTTGACAGATGAATGCCTTCACTTTTCAGAATTCAAATTCATGTGTACTGATTTAATATTCAATGTGTGCCATGTGCCTAGGTTAAAATGTCCAATAAGACATGGTTCTTGCCCACGAGGAGTGCAGGGAAGATGTACAATAAGTGGGACAGTACGATAGATACTAGGATCCCATGTACGTCACATACAGAGCAGCTCAGAAGAAGAAGCACCGGCTGGTGTGAGGCAGTGACCTTGGCTGGGTGAGAACAGAGGTGGTGGGGGCTGAGCCTGGACGGCTCTTTGTCTAATTACGCGCTCACTCCTGCCTTTCAGGCTGTGGCATGACAATGTCATGTAGGTCATCAGCAGTGGCACCTGTCTCGTGTTCTTGTGTCTCTGTTTGTAGACCATGTCTTCCCTGTCGAATGAGCCTAGAAACCAAGAAAAGTTAGTTCTTCTTTGAGCAAGGTCTTGAAATTCAACCAGGATGCAATGTGTGAGCCAGGATGAGGACAGGGGGTTATTCCAAGGCAGACTCTGAATCAAGAAATAGCACTGCCCGTCTGAAAGTGAGAGTGTGTGTAGATCATTGAGCCCCAGATGAAAGGAACAAGAGGTCACCTTGACTGAAGTTCTAAAGTAATTTTCCAGCTTGGAAAGGTGGGGTTCATTGTGAACATATGTAAATGTCAAGAAAGCACTTGAGACACATTGTCTGAGGATGGCTAAAGTTCAATTAGATTTGAGGAAGATGTGAAAATACTTGTTTTCAGCTTTTTCTAGATATAGCAGGACACATTTTGGTGTCTGGGAAAATCTACATAACCTTTCTGGATTTGACATTCTGCCTGTAGAAACGTTGAGAGTGTGTGAATGAGGGATTGCATCCAAATGTGCCCTCATTTCTGGATATGCTTGAGACATTCTCAAATTCGTCTTCACTCCTTCCCTCTTTTTAATTCCTGACACCCAATTAGCATGTCTGCTGATCATGCTCATGTAAGTTAGCTTTACTGTGTAACAAAACATCCTTAAAACTTAACATCACGACAGACGAGGAAGGAACAGTTCCCAACTCATTCCATGTGGCCAGTGTTTCCCCGATACTGAAACCAGACAAAGCTGTTCCCAGAAAATGATGCACAGGTGCCTTTTGTGAATATACAAAGAGAAGGATTCCTCAATAAAATACTCATGAACCAAATCCAGAAACATATAAAAGGATTATACAGCATGACCGAGTGGAATGTATCCCAGGAATGCAAGGTTGGTTTAACATGTGCAAGTCAATCAAGGTAGTGCATCATATTAATGGAAAAGAAGACAAAAACTACAAGATCATCTCAATAGACCTAGAAAAAAACCATGTGACAAAATCCAACAGTCTTTCAGGATGCATCACTTAATAAACTGGGAATAGAAGGAAAGTTGCTCAATTTGATAAACTGCATCCATGAAGAACCCACACCTTAAATGACATGTAATAGTGAAAGAGTGAAAAGTTTATTCCTAAGATTAGGAACAAGACAAGGATGTCTGCTCTCATCATTTCAATTCAGCAACGAACTGGCGGGTCTAGCCAGGGAAATACGGTGAGAAAAATGAAATAAGGATTGAGATTGCAAAGGAAGCAGTAACATGATCTGTTGTAAGGTAATATGATCTTGCATACGGAAAGTCCTAGGGACCCCCCTCCCTTACCACACAAATGTAAGTAATAAATGAATTCTGCACTTTTACAGAATACAAGATCAGTACACAAAACTCCGTTGTATTTCTATTAACTAGCAATGAACAACCTGATAATGAATTTAAGAAAATAATTCCACTTAAAAATAGCATCAGGAAGAATAAAATACTTAGGAATGCATTTAACAAAAGAAATGCAATGTTTGTGCCTGTAAAGCTATAAAGAGTTGTTAAGAGAAATTAAAGAAGCCCTAGGTAAATGGAAATGCACTGCACGTTTATGGATTGAAAGACTTAATGTTGGAAAGATGGCAGTGTTCCCCAAACTGGTCTACAGATTGCATGCAATTCTGGGGCCCCTGGGTGGCTTAAGGGTCCAACTCTTGATTTCAGCTCAGGTCCTGATCTCACAATTTGAGATCGAGCCCCAATTTGAGCTCTGCACTGACAGCGTGGAGCTTGGTTGGCATTCTCTCTTTCCGTCTCTCTCTTTCTGCTCCTCTTCTGCTCACACGCTCTCTCTCTCAAAATAAATAAATATTAAAAAAAACAATAAATAAATAATGCAATTCTTATTGAAATTATACCTGGTCTTTTTGGGGGCCCCTGGATGGCTCAGTCATGACTTCGGTCTGGGTCATGATCTCATGGTTTGTGGGTTTGAGCCCTGCATTGACCTCCACAGTAATGGTGTGGAGCCTGCTTGGTGTTCTCTCTCTCTCTCTCTCTCTCTCCCTCCCTCTCTCTCTGCCCCTTACCCCACTCTCTCTCTCTCTCTCTCAAAATAAATAAATAAACTTAAAAATAAAATGAGATAAAATTACAGGTGGTGTTTTTCAATCAACGATCTAAACTTGAACTCAATATGTAAGTACAAGGAATACATAGAGCCAAAACCATTTTTTTTTAATTTTTTTAAATGTTTATTTATTTTTGAGACAGAGAGATACAGAGCATGAGCAGGGGAGGGGCAGAGAGAGGGAGACACAGAATCCGAAGCAGCTCCAGGCTCTGAGCTGTCAGCACAGAGCCCGATGCGGGGCTCGAACTCACAGACCGCAAGATCATGACCTGAGCCGAAGTCGGACGCTCCACCGACTGAGCCACCCAGGCGCCCCAAAAACCATCTTGAAGAAGAACCAAATTATAGGATTGATGCTTCCCAGTTTCAAAATTACCACAAAACTACAGCAATCAAGACAGCGTGGTGCTGGCATAAGGCTAGATATAGAGATAAATGTAACAGAATTAAGAGTCTAAAAATAAACCCTTACTTACCTTTGTGATCAATCAATTTTTGACAAGGTGATCAAGACCATTTGATGGGAATTTGTAGGCTTTTCAGCAAATGACGCCAGGACGACAGAATATCCCTATGCAGAGACATGAAGTTGAGCTTGTCCTTCATAAAATACATAAAAATGAACTTAAACTGGATCGTAGACCTAAGTGTAAGAGCTACGACTATAACATTTTTAGCAGGAAGCACGGGAGTAAATCTTTTTTTTTTTAAATAGAAAAGTTTATTTATTTTGAGAGAGAGCATGTGCGTGTGTGTGAATGCATGCGTGAGTCGGGGAGGTGCAGACAGAAAGGGAGAGAAAGAATCCAAAGCAGGCTCTGCACTGCCAGTGGGGCTTGCTCTCATGAACCATGAGATCATGACCTGAGCGGAAATCAAGAGTCGGAGGCTTAACTGACTGAGCCACCCAAGTGCCCCAGTAAATCCTTTTTTTTTAATTAAAAAAAATTTAATGTTTATTTATTTTTGAGAAAGAGAAAGGGACAGAATGTGAGCAGGGGAGCGGCAGAGAGAGGGAATCACAGAATCTGAAGCAGGCTCCAGGCTCCGAGCTGTCAGCACAGAGCCTGATGCGGGACTCGAACCCCCGAACCGTGAGATCATGACCTTAGCTGAAGTTGGATGCTTAACCGATGGAGCCACCCAGGTGCCTCCTTTTTTTTTTTTTAATACAGGAAAAATAAAGTTTAATTTCTTTTCTCCCCAAGCTTACCGAGGTATAAGTGACAAATAAAGTTGTGTATATTTAAGGTGTACGGTGGGTTGACTTGATTCATGCAAACATTGTGAAGTGGGCACCACACCAAGCTTAGCCCTATATCCATCACCTCACAGGGGTATCTTTTCGTGTGTTTATTTATTTTGGTGAGAACGGTTAAGACTTACACTTAGGGAATTTCAAGTGTATTATAGTGTGTTATTGACTGCCGTAACCATGCTGGACATCTGATCCCCAGATCTTATTCATCTCACAACTTAAAGCCTGTGCCCTTCGATGAAGATCTCCTCATTTCCCCCTCCCCTTGGCAACTGCCAACCTACTTTCTGCTTCTGAGGTTGCAGTGTTTAGATTCACATAAGAATGAGATCGTAGACTACTAGTCTCCCCGTGGCTGGCTTGCATAGGAGTCAACATCTATGACCTTGGATTAGGTGATGAGTTCTTAGATATGACACCAAAATCATGAGTGGAAAAAAAAGGTAAACTACATCAAAGTTAATATGCATGGGGTAGGAAGGATACCTTTAAGACAATGAAAATAAAATCCACAGGATGGGAGAAGATGTTTGAAAATTATGTATCTAATGAGAGACTTTTTCTCCAGAATATATACTCTTATAACTCAACAATAAAAAGACAATAAATAACCCAGTTAAAAAATGGGCAAAGAACTTAAATAGGTATTTCTCCAAATAAGATACACAGATGACCAATAAGCACATGAAAAGATGCTTAACATCATTAATAATTAAGGATATGCAACTCAAAAACTACAGTGACATGCACTTCATATGCACTAGGGTAGTTACAATGAAAATGGCAGACAATCAGACAATATCCCGTTTTTGCGAGGAGGTGAGGAAATCAGAAGTCTGGTATGCTGCTGATAGCATTATAAAATGGTGCACGCATTTTGGAAAAATGGTTTGGTAGCTGTGCAGAGTTGTAACTACAGAGTTATCACATGGCCCAGAAATGCCATCGCTGGATATATAGTATGAGAACTTAAAACATATCTCCACACAGAAACCTCTACATAAGTATTTGTAGCAGCATTATTTATAATAGCAAAAAAGTGAAAACAACCCAAATATCCATCATTTGAAATAGATCAACAAAATGTGGTATATCCATATGACATAATATTAATTCTGCCATAAAGAAGAACGAAGTATTGATCTGTGCTACAAAACGTTTGAACCTTGAACACATTACACTAAGTGAAAGAAGCCAGACAAGGAGGTCACATATGGTTTTGATTCCATTTATGAAAAGTCCAGAATTGGCAAATCTAAAGAGATGGAAAGTAGATGAGCGGTTGCCAGAGGCATTCAGGTTATTCTAGGTTTAGTTTCCCAAACAACCTGACTTAAGATGATCTACCTCCTTACTACAAAATCTGTTGTTACACAAATAAAGCACGAACTTCCCTCTTTCCTGAGCTGACTGTACCTTTCTGCGATCCCGACTTCCTTATCCATTTTCTTTGCTCAGCTCAACTCCATCCCCTTCTATCCCAAATTAGAATGAGTCACTCTGTCTTCAGGGCTCCCATAGCACAGCATGAAGCACTTATTTGGCATAAACAATTGTGCCAGATTTAGCTAACGATGTTCATGCATACCCTCCTTTCCCCAAGACACTGTAGGTCCCTTGAGGATGGGACCCATGCATTTTTGTCGGTCATCTTGTCCAGATTAGCCTCTAGGGAAGGGGTTTTGTGCCCAGTGGTCTTTCAATGACTGTTATTAAATTGAGTATTTGAAGAGTAACGTGTTCAAATGAAAATTGAATATGTAATAGACATTAAGGAGAAAGTCTGTTCCCTTTCTCAATATCATATGCCCAAGTAACAAAGCCGATTAGTAGGCATTCGGAACCAAATGAAATGTTTTGAACTAAGTGCAATCGTAATTTGTCTTGTGAATTCTAATATCTTCGCTGTTACTGTATGTGCTTTTGGTATTTGCGAAAACAGTGGACAGTCCCTGTGCCATTTTCTCTTTTAGTTGCCCCTTAGCCTGCTGGTGATGGGGCATAGGATGATACTAACTCGGAATCGGTCCTCAGGCAGCTGGTTTGGTTTTTTCCCTTTGTGTGTAAACCAGTCTCTGAGTGAGTTAAACTGAAGATTCTTCTCCTTGCCCTTAAGGGAACTATGAAGGTTTTTAGTGCAGGATCTGAATTTCTTCCTTACTACCCTAAGCCGTTTAAATGCCATATTATTTTAGGAATTTTTTTTTTTTTGAGAAATGTATCAGAATCTATCAGTAACTCAGTGCGAGAGACAAAAGGCAGAGGAGAAAGCTGTTAGAACCTAATCAGTTCTCTCCTTACAGTTGGATGCAGGGGCTCCAGGAGAGCGTCAGAGCAAAGATAAAGAATGGCCTAAGTAGACGTTTATTATTAATGAAAACACCACCATTACTGTATCCTAACTATACCAGGTACACATTGTTTTTTATTAGTGTGTTGATCAAACAACCATGTGCTAGGCAGGGAGGATTCAAAGACAAACTAAGGCCAGGTTTGCGTTCGTAGGTTAGTGCAGGAAATATAGGAAATGGAAGACTTACAGTGTACAAAATGTATGATCTAATAGAAGCAGAGCAAACTAGCTGAGTAGAAGGGAGATACCTCTCCCTGCTCACATCTTTCCTGCTGTATATTATTTTCCTCCTCTTTTTGTGCATGTGCTAGCTCCATTTCTGGCATCAGTGCTAAGGCTTCCCCCCCCGCTCCTCAGATTTTTCTCTCCCTGGTGATCTTCTCACACCCGAGGCTTTCATACCTGTGATTCATAAGAAGTACACTTGACCCTTATAGGACACAGGGGTGGAGGGGCGCCGACCTCCCCCCCACAGAGTTGAAAATCTGTGTATAACTTTCGACTGCCCCAAACTTGACTACTCACAGCCTACTGTTGACCGGAAGCCTTGGCCGTAACGTAAACAGTCGATCAACACATATTTTGTATGCTGTGTATCATATACTGTGTTCTTATGGTAAAGAAAGCCAGGGAACAAGAAAATGGTAAAGAAAATCATAAGGAAGAAGAAATACTTTACATTGCTGTGCTGCAAATGTTCCCTGTGTAAGTGCACGCGGCAGATCAAGCCCAGGTTATTCAGGGTCCACTGTACATATCTGGTCTTTCTCCCTGTTTCTGCGACAGAGCCCCTAAAACCCTTGGAATTTCCTAAGTGGTGAGAGCCAGGAAGATGTCCTTCGTTGCGTTTATTAGGTGGCTTTTGGAAGGCACCTGTGGTGGGGGCCGGTTGCCAGGAGAACCAACCATGTGATTGGAGGGTTGTAACTTTCAGTCCCACTGTCACCTGAGGGGAGGGGAGGGGGCGGGCTGTTTCAGTCAGCCACCTTTGGGCAGTGATTTAATCAATTATGCATATAGAAGGAAGCCTCTATAAAAACCCAAAAGGACAGTGCTCAGAGAGCTTCTGAGTTGGGGACGCTGGTGCGCTCCGTTGGAGAGGGCTTGGAAGCTCCTCGCCTCTCTCTCATACCTGGTCCTACACATCTCTCCCATCTGGCCTTTCTTGAGTTCTGTCCTTTCTGGCCTTTCTTAAGTTCTTGAATTGGTGATCTTACAAGTACTGTGTTTCTCTGAGTTTTGTGAGCAGCTATGTAGCAAATGAAGGAGGGGATTGTTGGAAGCTCTGACTTATAGCCAGTGGGTCAGAAGTACAGGCAAGAGTTACGGGGACTGGTGACTGGCATCCGAAGTGGGGCAGGGGAGGGGGAAGAAGCAGTCTTGAGGGACTCAGCCCTCAACCTGTGGATCTCACACTGTCTCCAAGTGGACCGTGTTGTATGAGAAGCACACCCCACACCCCCCACATTGGAATGGGTCCAAGGACCCAAAGAGTATCTATCAACTATGGATTTCAAGTGCCCGTTGTCAATCCATTGCCTCCTAAGAGCTACGTAGACCAAATAACCCACTCTCTGCTAGAACGTTTCCCTAACATTCAAGAAGCAACCCTAACTCACTGTCTCTAAGCTGAGCTCTTGATGTCTGTAACCCCCCACCCTGGTCCTCAGTGCCCTGGGTGGTCTGGTCGTCTGCAGTCTCTCAAACCCTGATGATGAATTGCCCCCAAATTTTGTAAAATCTGCTTCCTCAATAGATTAGAGACTGCCTCATTTCCTCCTTTTTATTTTATTTATTAAGTATGAATTTAAAGAATCCAGAAAAGCATATCATTTCGTTTTCTCTGTCTGAGAGGTGGTCACAGGCAGCGTCTCTATCTGTCCCCCGGCTCTACCACAGGACCCGCCACCCTGCCTCACAGTATGGATGCCATAAAAACAGTTACTAATGGCTAAGTAAAAGAAGGAGTGAATGGAGACCAAAACCCAGCAGCAGCACAGGCCCTGTGCATGGCAGAGGCACTGTAATTATTGGTTGAATTGACAAACAATGGTTTTACAAGGATTGAAGGACAAGACATTTTTTTAGGTTTATTTACTTATTTTTTCAGAGACAGAGGCAGCTGAGCAGGGGAGGGGCAGAGAGACAGGGAGACACAGAGTCCCAAGCAGGCTCCACGCTGCCCGTGCAGAGCCCAGCGAGGGGTTCGAACTCATGAACTGTGAGGTGACGACCTGAGTTGAGATCAAGAGTAGGATGCTTAACCCACTGAGCCCCCCGGGTGCCCCAGTGAAGGAGAGGACCTTTTGAACACCTCCTGTATGTACTTTGTATTCTACTGGGGACATTACTTAGACTTTCCAGCCGCACAGAATCCCGTATTGCCTTTCCCCAAACCACCCCTTGCTTTTCTGCTCCTCTGTCCCACCGATGACCTCACCAAGCAAATGGGGCACCACTCCTTTTCTCCCTTCTGCATCTCCCCTCCCACCCTGGCAGGCTCACAGTCATTGCTTCCTTCCTGAGAATTTGTCCCGGCTGCCTTGTCCCCACCGCCACGGCTCTCTTTCTAGGCCTCACGATGTCTGGCTTGGACTTTTGTCACAGCTTTTAATTTACTTCCCTTCTGCCCGTCCTGTCTCCCTGGGAGCTCTCCTTCACAGAGTCTCACGATTTAACCCATTTGTTTAAAATCTGCTAACCACTCTCCATCAACTTCAAGAAGGGTCTTAACTGGGTCAGGGATCCCTTTGGAAAGCTGTGGGCCCTCTGGCAAGAGTCTGTGGAAGGCTGTGGGATTCGAGATTAAATAAAGATGGCCGAGATGATGAAGCATTTTGTGGCCACATGCAGCATCCGTAGTAATGTGCTCTTGTCTGTCTCTTCAGGTTCAACTCTAACCCCTTCTTAAGCCTCAGTGCCCATGTTCCCGATATCCAGCTGGCATATAGGAGTCTTGAGACGCTGTGCCTTTGCTTTGTGCCCTGTCCTGGAAACCGTCTTTTCTTAGCTCTTGTGAGCACCATTCTTCCTGAATGACACTTACCGCTTAGCTTCCATGACACTGTGTTTATAGTTTGCTTTTGCATTGACCGTATTCTATTATAATTGCCAGTTTACCATGCTAGGAAATCACTGTAAGGGCAGTGACTAGTCTGTGTTTATAAGTATATGCATCTGCGTAAATCTGTGGAGACTGTCGGCCAGTGGTTGTCGAAACGATAAATGTAAGATGAACTACCTTTGTTTTATACCCCCTTGGAAATCTCTTTTGCTATATATACCTCTTGCTGCTGTGTTTGGAATTATGTTACTTTTTGTGACCCTTAAAAACATTTTAGATGTAATTTTGATACGGTAAAAAGCATGGATCTTACGGCTCAAAGCTTCGTATATCTTTATATCTCTCTATATTTATATTTGTGTCAAAACATGCCTGATCAAAATATGAAACCTTTCCATCATTCTGCAATAGTCCACTTTTAAAACTTCTGTCCTCACAAATTAGTTTTACATGGTCTTGAACTTCATGTAAATGAAGAGTTATGCATTTGACACCCTCAAAATACCCTGTCAGGTTCATGTGAGACTTTTATTTTGGTGATATTTCTTCGCGCCCATGGCATTACATCCTACCTTAAACCACTTAATTAACACCTCCATATTGGGGTCTAGAGATGTGTATCAACATCCTCCGTGCTCTGAAAATAATTCTATAATATTAACAGCCTGCCTATGATTGCTAGCAGCTATACTATGTTAAATTGAAAGAAAAGTCTATTAAAGTTGTTATGGCTTAGCTACTTTATATGAATTTAAAATTCCCTACCTCTCTGCCTCTTAAATCCTGTATATAAAAACGTATCCCTCTTCCCTCTAGTGAGTCCTACTACTTATCTGTAGATCTTTTCTTAACACTTCCCTTCCGTTTGTGCTCATGGTTGACTGACCCCGCACACCGCAGTGCTGCTATGATGGATATCCTAGGGCTTAAGAGTAAACATCATTGTATTAGCATCATATTAGCATTTTGAGAGAAAGCCCACATAGAACATAAATAATCCATAATGGGATGCAGAAGCAGAAGGTATGGCCCTCGTAAGTAACTATAGTTCACCCAGGCAAAGAACCAAGGGGTGGGGGACAGAGAAAGGGGAGGTGATTCACCCATGTTTGATCCCCAATTGCTTGTTTTCTACCTTCTGTTCCCCACCTTCTTGCCTTCTTCACCTTTTCCTTCTCTGTAGGTCCTTTCTATGGGCAGCTTCCCTCACTCTCTCTTCTCTCTCTATAGGTACACAATAGGTAGGGCTGAGTTAATCAAACAAAGGAGGTTGGTGGTGCGAAAGGCAGTAAGGAACGTTCCACACGGAAGAAGTGTGTGCTCAGGTTTGAGAGTCTCTGATGCGCTCTAGAATCTGAAAGGAAGGCTTGATCCCCAAGCTTCGAAAGAGGGTATGACTTATACTGTGGCCTGAGCGTCTTGATGGGCCATCATGTGCTCTCGTTGTTGTGTGATTTTGGACATCTTGCCTAGTCTTTGTGACTCAGTTTCTTCTTTTGTTCAAAAAAAGAAAAAGACGATAGTACCTACTCTGGAGGTCGGTTATGAAGATTAGGTAACTTGGTACGTGATAGTGATGAGAATAGTGCCTGCTACATGCTAAGCACATTTTAGTTGCTGTACGAAATTAAGCCTTCAGAAGAAATTTGAAGTCACTTCCTAAAACTGTTCACCGAGAAGCTTATTCATGATTTACTTATTCTGTACGACTGATTTGAATATTTATTCTGGAAGTGCTAAAGGGAACGACACTGTGTGTATTTATATTTTTGACTACCTGGGTTTCAGGACGATTCTGATATCTGGGACCCAAGCCACCCTGAAGGCAACAGGGGAGGGGTGAAAAACAGGGGGAGGAATAATTCGGATGACTGTTTCTGGCGCCCCTGACTCTCTTCTGATGACATTTCTAGGAGCAGAACTTGTGGAGTTTGGGCTCCTAGAGATCATTCTAGAATTGGTGACGGGAGGTCAGTGAAAATGGTACATTAGATCATATTAAGTCTGCCCTTTCTGAGGATGCTGGGAAAGTCGGAAAAGGAGGGCTTATAAAGAAGAAAGAAAACTCAGGGAGGGGACTTTGACACAGGTGAAGGGGCTTCTGGTTTGGTTGAAGGATGTGCCGTCTGCTCTCCCCACGCCCCACTACCTTTGCTCAAGCCTCCAGCCCCCCTGCCGTGTGTTCCCTGCACAGGTGCCCATTGAGATGACCTCCCCCCCCCCCCGCCCTGCTTGTTGTCTCCTGCTGCCACGTCTCCCTCCAGCCAGTGGTGCTCATAAATTGTGCCTCTCACCACCCCCTTCCAGCACCCACGTGAAGGAATAGAATCACCTCACCCCTGTCTCCAGCCTGGACTCTGCTGACTTTCCTGGGTTCACCTGTCACCTGGCCGTTCCAGGAACTTCTCCTGCAGTCACACCCAACTGTTTTGTTTTTTAGTCTGAGCCTGTCTTGAATGTCCCCATGTCACCCTGTCTGCCCACCTCCTTGGCCACATTTCTTTCCACTCACGCTCGGGTGTCTGATGAGACGCCCCTTCTTCAGGAGTATTATCCAGACCCTCAAGCTTTGGTGATCAGCTTCATAAGACTGTGCATTCAAGATACCGTGCAGAGTCTTTCAATAATTCCTACTTCCTGGTCTACAATCTTGGTAAGCTCCCTAGGGCAGGGTCTAGGCCCTATTTGTAACTGTCACATGCATAGTGCATGCACGTGTTTCCAGGATTGATGGAATTCTGTGAAGCTGAGCCATGTGTTTGGTGCCTGGCTCATAACACACATGGAATAAATGTTTATGGAGATTGGGTTTCACTAGTCATGGATGTCTGCACGGCCATACCAAAGGGTGGTGATGTCTTCAGGGCAGATCACATAATAAATATTTTCAATAATATAAAGATAGCACTAGGTCAGTGAAACTCAGGCATGTACACGTCGTTTGGAAAATAATGGCTGGGAAGGTCCAGTGCCTAGCCAGCCTGTGCATAAGAATTCTGTGTAGTATGTATCATCATCCCCAGTTTTCATCTGAGGAATTTGAACCTCAAAGAAGTAGTGTGACCTTTAGGGAGTGGCAGAGACAGGATTCAGATATAAGCATGTTCCCGCAGGTCAGTGTAAGAAGAGGCCACCCACTGGAGGAGCCTTGGTAATAGAAAGGAGGTGCCATCTGCTCTTGGGGCTTCATTTTGCCTGCAGAGTTTTACCTGTGTTTATAGCTTCACTCTGAGAAGTTCCTCCAGTTATCCCTGGGACAGAAAAGTGGGGGGTGTTAGAGAGAGAGAGAGAGAGAGAGAGAGAGAGAGAGAGAGAATATGTTAACAACTCTTCTCCAGCAAGAAGAAAAGTCTCCAGTTATAACACCCTAAAATATAACAATATATAATATAATATATTATAAGCAAATGAGTCTGGGGTGATTACTCCCCAAATCTTCCCAGAGTTATGCTCTAACTTTACCTTCTAAGGTGTGATTGTATCCTTGGGCGTGTTAACCATTAGCCCAAGGCTGACAGTGCTCCTTGACTCGACAGCCCTGACTGAAGGTATGTGGAAGTAGTTATGGAGAGCTGCCCCCATTACTGAAGATGGAAGGAGAGGCTCCAAAGTCAGTTTCCTCAAAATTCCTTTCATATTTTTCAGGAAAATTGAGATGATCTTTTACATCCTCAAAATACTGCCCTGGAATTGTCTCCTTAGTGACAATTGTGAATATGTCTGCCCACCTAGTTGAGCCTCGTTACTTAGGCCATCGCTGATCTCTGCAGTTACCTTTGTCGTCATGGAAAGTCCCTTCTGGCTGCCCGCCACTTGCAGAAAGCTGTGTACTTCCGCAAATGGATTGAAAAACAAGGCAGAGAATGCTTACTTCCTCTTTTCCACACCTGTACCTGCATACACACACACACACACACACACACACACACACACACACACACCTACTGCAGTTGTACAGACATTAACACTGTCCGTGTCTCATTTACGGGTAGGGATGCAAACTCGTGTTCACTGTGAAATTTTGGTGAATTAGAGCAATGTCTGAAAGTGGGAGGGTCGTCCTAGATAGTTGCTGCACACATGCTGGAGAAGATTTCAAAGTGCTGGTAATGTTCAGGTGAATCCATTTGCAAAGGTTTGCAGGTGTCCTCTCCTAGATAGCTCATTTAATTCATGCTCATTAGAATCCAACGCATTTCATTTTCATTAGAGAGAGAGAAATCACAAAGGGAGTGTGAGTAACCAGATGCCCCTATGGAACAATTGGAAGTCACATATAGCCTTTGTGTGTGTGTGTGTGTGTGTGTGTGAGTGTGTGTGTGTGTGTATAAATCGATTTATATACATATCCATTTCAGTGCACATATATGCATATATTACTCTATATTGCATTACATAAAGAGCATCTTCTCTTTTGTAGAACAATTTTTTAAAAAAAATTTTTAAATGTTTTTATTTATTTTTGAGAGAGAGACATAGAGAGTGGGAGAGGGGCAGAGAGAGAGAGAGGGAGACACAGAATCCGAAGCAGCTCCAGGCTCTGAGCTGTCAGCACAGAGCCCAATGCTAGGCTCGACCTCACGAACCGTGAGATCATGACTTGAGCCGAAGTCGGGGGCTGAGCTGACTGAGCTACCCAGGTGCTCCAGAACAATTTTAAAATTTCATTCTTTTTTACTTTGCATTGCTCTTCTATGAAAATATTAGTGCTAATACTGATGAATATTTTCCGGCCTTTATATTACATGTTCACATTCAGGCATTAAGCAGTGCTCAGCTGGGTTAGCATCCTCAACTGCTCTGCTGTTATAGAAAGGGTGGTCCGTGTTAACCTGTCCTGTCTTTCCAGCCATGCAGATCCAGGTTGTAAATTCCTTCCTCTGTTCCCCCACGATTGCCTGCATCTAAGTTAAGTGTCTGCTTGTTCTGATAGGAGATTTGTGGGACTGTTTGAAGGTGGGGAGCCAGTGATTTAACATACTGGCTGAAATATAGATCAGTCCCAACAGGTGGCAGACTATGAAGAGGGAGCCGGTTAGAATGGCGGGGGTCTGATCAGTCAGGCAAGGCAGGCTTGATCCTGGTCCCGAGGCATCTGTGGGATGACCAATGAGACCGATTTTCTAGCAAATACTGAGTTTGGTGATGCTCTTTCTTTTTGACAGCTCACGTTGTTCTTTCTCTGTACTCTTCAGAAAAAGCCCCCTTAAGTCTTATAGGGCCTCCACTTACTAAACCACCATTATTCTTAGAAGAGAAGGTGGTGGCTCCCATCTACTAGACTAAAAGCATTCAGTATGCATGACAGGTGATGCTGTAAATTTAATTCCCAGCCATTTTGTGGGGGTTACGTATGGAGCAAAACCTGTGTGTGATTTGTTTCACCAAACCCCAATATTTCTCTGCCCCCACCTATTCCCAGAGCAGAGGCAAAGATGCCTACATCATAGAGCTTGAATTTGAATTACAATTTGCGCATGGATTTATAGCCTCACTTGGCATTTTTATAGTAATTTACTACATACATGAACCCTACATAAACTAGTGGTGTTTGTAAACTTGAGTTTTACTCCCATCGTTTGATACAGTGTGAAACTTACAGGACTATTAGATGTAGAAATTGTCTATGAAAAGACTGGCATAATAGATCTGTCCCAATAGAGGACTAAGCGGAATGCTATCTCACCTGTGAGCTTTCATAGGAAAACTGTTTTGAAACTGGTGTATTTCACACATCCCACTTTAAAAGATATTTAGTAATAATTTGGATGTAAATTTTAAAAAATAAAAAATAAAATAAAAAAAGATATTTAATAATAAGTGTGTAATTTTCAAATGCTCGTCTGGCACAAGAATAATTCTCCTTTCATATATTTTTTTTGGGGGGGGGGCCAGGAAGTTATTTGAAAAAAAATCTGGTGTATAATGATGCTAACATTTGAAAGGAAGAAATCATGTGTTTTCATCAGAAATAGTGTGAATAGTGAGCAGCTGTTGGGCGCATAAAAGAGAAAAAAAGAATTTCTCTGTTATTCCAAATTGCTTTTGAAATATTATATGTGACATTCAAAGAGAACAATGGGTCATTGTGATAATTCTGAAAGATAATGAAATGCTTTGTGAGGGTGTAACTTTTGTGACTGAGAAAAGCAACTTCTTTTAATGTACTTGCTGACCACAGTCGGCAAGAGAAGTTACTAATAATGCAGCTAATCCATCGAAGCCTTTCCTGACTACCGTCACCATCGCTGATGTTATGTTTACTATATCAGATCCAAAGAATCCTGAACCTTTCAGTCTGATCTCCTAACACTGAGTTTGTGCTTCTTAGGGGTGGGCAGAGATCATGAAATATTAACCAGTTGTAAATGACCAGTAGTTTTCTATTTTATAAAAGGAAGTGAAGTGAAGAGAGCCAGAATTATTTTCTGTTTTTATTAATGCCTGCATACATTTTTTTTGTTTCCTAATGAAGATAAACATAAAGCTATATTTCTCTGTGATTGAACATACTTCTACTAGTGTTTTGAATACAAGTATGTGGTTTTCAGAGATAAAAGAGAGGAGAGAACTTCTTAATCTGGGGGAATTATCTATATATCCAGCTCATGCGTAAGAAGCAGATCCCGAGTATTATAATAAAGGTAGAATACATCTCTTAGGGTAGGCTCCTTCATCTCTAAGCGGATCGTATATTACTCCTTTGGGTCAGAGATCCATGTTTCCCATCTTGTAATTTCTAGCGCACTGCCCTGCGCTGCCCTGCGTGACTGTCTAGATTTCACCAGGTGACAAGCGCTATGAGGGGAGGAACGACACCAGCCTTCCCGGTGTCTCAGTGGACAATGACTTGCCAGATATCTGTGGAATAAATGAAACAGAGAATCACAAACGCATTTGGTAACAAGCCCCTCAAGTATGGGGAGAGACATTAGTGTTCACGGGGGGTTTTGTTTAGAGTTCTGACTTGAGGGGGTTTTGTGTTCGTTAATAACAGATTTTTGGGCCCCAATCAATCCTAGTTTCAATAACATATTTTCTTTGCCAAGCACACACCATGCTTTATCTGAGTCTCCTACATTAATTTTTCCTTTCGAAGAGGAAATGGTGTGATAGAGCTCAGTTGTCTTATGCCGTTTGTTGAGAATGTATTGTGTGAAGACATGCAACCTGCAGAAAAGTAAGAAATCTGTATATTTAGGGAAAGTAGGTGGACAACATACCTTTGTGTAAAGGAGGGCGTAGTGATATCTAGGTAGATAGCACCTTCCCCAGCGATGTTGGGCCACATTCATACACATAATTTCTCTCTGTGTATATGAAGACTTGTCACGAGGTGAGAGAGAGCCTGGCTCTCTGTTGGGTAACAGGCATGTGTGTTCCTGAAACAGACAGGAAATCTTAAATAGTAGGCTGTATCTTCCTTGTATATAAAGGCAATAGTTAATTGTTGAATGAATGAATGAATGAATGAGAGAATGAATGAAGAATATGTATGACTGGTAACAGTTCAAAATCCTCATTCCAGTTCCCGGGAAAACAAGTTACTGTGTCCACTGCAGTCATTCAGTATATGCTGTCGTTTCCTTGTTAATGCTGATGGTAGCCTTTTAGTGCATGCCGACAGTACAAGCTAGAATCTCTGTAGATGTTTTTCCGACCTTTGGAACAAAGGTTAGGAATTGTACTTCCCATGTGTCCGTGAGGAAACTGAGGCTCTAGATAAAATAACTTGTTCAAGTTGGTACTCCAGTAAGTGATCGAATCTGGATCTGAACTTGGGTCGTCCTGACCCAGACCTTGAACTTGTTCTTCTAGACATCATACTATTTAAATGGCTGAAACGGGGGTGCCTGGATGGCTCAGTAGGTTAAGCATCTGACTTCGGCTCAGGTCATGATCTCGAGGTTCATGAGTTCAAGCCCTGCGTCGGGCTCTGTGGTGACAGCTCAGAGCCTGGAGCCTGCTTTGGATTCTGTGTCTCCCTCTCTCTCTCTCTGCCCCTCCCTCACTCGCACTCTGTCTCTCTCTGTCAAGAATAAATAAACATTAAGAAAAAAAAATTAATGGCTGGAATGATTTCTCATTGAAAACTTAAGTCACGACCCTTTGTTGCATAGGTTTGCATTTTATAAGCTTTCTGCTTAATGGAGGTGTTTCTCTTAAAGTTTTGCTTAGTAAGGGAATCCCACACCTAAGCTTTTGCCAGAAAAAGATGTACACATTTAACCTACTTGTTCATATTTGTCTTTCCAATGCCCTCAAAATCCAAAACACAAATTCTAGACTGTGTCAAATCACCTGCAGAGATCATGATAAAAAGTCTCAATTTGTAAGAACAATTAATTTGCCTCTGTAAGTGACTTAAACATGACCTTCGTCTTCTGCTAACGTGGCTATTGCAGGATAAGCATGTTATTTATTCTTATTGCAGTAATCCTTGAAGACCACATATCTCTTTCTTTCGGATTCCAATTCAGTCAGACTTCGTTCATCCGGTCGTACAGTGATATCCATCACAGTCTGCAGAGGTAGCAGAATCCTAAATTTGTAAAGCTTCGCAAACCAAAAGCTTTTTTGGGGGCTAACTGAAGTTTGACATTCTGCGTGTAGAAAACCGAAAAGATGTGTTGTGAAATGGAATGTCATTTCCTCATTACGAAGAGGCGGACCCTACGACCTCCGATTCTAAGAGGTGGTATTTTGAGGTCCTGCTCTCCGTTTCGTGTTCACACACAGCAACTGGTGGTAACTAAAAATAGTGTGCTGTGCCACCGGCTAGGAATCTGGTCACACTGGGCTCACGGACAATGTGCACGAATAAGATTTAGGATCTCTGGTTGGGTTTCTTGCCTCCAGCCCACTCATCAGCTAGTTTGCTGCCATTTGCAAGCTATTGAAAAGCCATTAACAGGCAGGACCAGGAGAGCCGCACTGCAGCACCTCTGTGCGGGCAGAATGTGGCTGCGTGTGCACACCAATTAGAGCGGACGATCCCCGGGACTGTGGCACTCGGAGCCCTGTCAATCATCGGCGCTACAATAGCACGTGCAGCAGTGGTGGCCCCAGATCCACCCGGGAGGGGCTTCTCCGAACTCCAGCTGCGGCATGCGAATGAGTTTGAAGCTTTCTGCAGGATCATGGAACAGAGCCTCGGTTCGATAATCCATCCCGGGGTAAACTGTTACCTGAGGAAGGGCTCTGAATAATGCATTGCCTGGGGACTCCAGTTGTAGCCGAAGACAATGCTGGAACCCGGAGCGAGATTGCTGTCTGAGCTGGAAAGATGTCTCACTATCATTTTATCAAGTGCTGTAAGTAAGCTTGACATTTTGCTCATATGGCTGTCTTCTTGAAATATTATTCTGTGCAGGTGCCAGCATCAGGGCTGGTCTTCCGGCATGCCACATGCAGAAGGGGGGCATGGAACGGTGACTTTGAAAGATGTGTTACATGCTTGAATGTATTTCCTCTTAATTTCAGGTTCAGAAATTGTTACACTGTGATCCAAATACTGACGGTACAGAAATCTTTAAAACTTGACCTTTTCAGGAAACATACACACAGCAATTAAAAAAAAAAAACCTAGCAATTCGTGAAAAGGGATTTTTAGGATATTTCTGGGTATCAGCCTATGATAATGCAGTGTTTGCAGAAAAACTTAGTTCATGAATGTAGGGCTGAAACCATTTGGTTACTGTGTTTCTTTCAAATTTTACTGCTTCTTCCTGCTTCAAAGCTCAACTTGTCAGCTTGATCTTTCCCATTATCCTTGACTGTAAACTTTTGTCCTTGCATCGTTTACCTTGGAGTGCTCAGGGACTCGAGTGACATCTGTACCAAATGCTCTGCATGGACGCTAGCATGGTGAAAACAGTTTGTCACTGGCTTTTCTGATGAGTCCACAAAGGCTTTCTTCAATGCCTGATTTTTTTAACGATTTTCTGAGCTAGATAAAAAGCTGCATCTGAACCTTCTCTGGAAGATAATCATGAAGAGGGAAATATATTTATAGCAAAAATGGCTTGCCAGACACACATGCTTTCTCTTGTGGCACTTCTGAAAACTTCTGTACATGTATGTCCTCGTCTTAAAGTGACAGATGACATTAGTAGAAAATGGTTTCCTCTTAGGAGGAGGGTTTGGTTGGCAAAGGACATTCATTACATGTTCCATGTAAAGTAACGTTGTTCAAGGGAACACATTTTGAACGGATCTTGAGTTTTGCACTAAAGGACAGTGAAAGATAATGATAACTGAGAAGGAAAAAATCTCTACCTTTCTTTTGTCTTCTGTGGGGGATGTATATAGGAATGAAAAAGAATCTATGATTAATGAGAACAAAAAACATCTTACTCTTCACCAGACCCCAAAGAGGCATGCGTCTGGCTTGCAGGATAATTTTAGTTCCAAAAGGAATTCATTGATCAGCTTGTAAGTTTGAAGATTAACTCTTTCATTGATAGAATTGGGGATGTGCAGCAGCTTTAGGAATTATGAGCATAGTTTTTTTGTTTTAATCCCTGAAATCCTGGGGTTATTGTCTTGGTGAAATATATGTAGGATAGCACTGCATTAGCACAGTGTCATTATTTCTCCTTCCTGTGCCTCTGCAGAGGAAATTCCTTCAACCCTCTGCACCATTTCTACAAGGAACCTGGGTGATCGCCGGGCAGAGTGAACACACCTGGTGAAAGGTAGCCGGGAGAGCTGGGCAGAAGCACAGAGGGACAGAGGGGCATGAATTGGGGCGGTTCCGAGAGCAGTTAGTCACCAAATACAACGTGAAGCTGCCCCTTCCTGCTTTATGTTACTTTTGTTTCAGCTGCATGATTTGAGTTTAGAATTTCAGAAAATTAAAAGAAGCGATGATGTCTGGTTAATGGTAGTGACTGGAGTTAATTCTTGCAGCCTAGATGAAATGTAAAATGAAAGAACAGTGAAATGTTTCAAATACCTGGGGAAAACGCTCCTGATGAATTTATCAAAGTAATTGCATACTGCTTACAAAAGATCGGACCATGTCCTACGCTCGGTGTTTGGTAATATCTATAAAATGGAAAAGAAGCAGAGAAATGTCAAAAACGGACTGGTATGGTGTGCTAATGGAGGTCAGAAACTATATTTCATTGTGTGCCACTGGTCAAGGGTGCTTCACAATTGGGCTGGATCTTGGAGGATGAAGAGAATATAGAAGGAAAAGTGGGGGCATACAGAGTCAGAGGGTTTGTCGATAAGGATCATAATCCACAGCTTTGTTGTTGTTCTCAGTGGATCGGGTGTTTCCGTATTGTGTTCCCTTGATCCTCATATTGGGAATGATCTATTGACAAGGCGAAGTGGCCTGTGTTCCTCACGTCATCTCTTCCTGGCATCAGCGTCCACATGCCCGTCTTTTCATTGTGGCCCTGGTTTGTCGCCACGCTGTGCCTGCTTGCAACCAGGTAGCAATGCAGGAAGTGGTCGAATTCCAGGGCAGGAGTAAGAACTTGCGAGAAAGAGTCCCCTGTGGGCCTAGTAAGGGAGCCTTATGTCTGGATGTCGGGAGACCAATCAAGAATGCTTACATGGAACTTTTAACTTCATCTGGGGAAATACTCATTATTCAGTGTTAAAGCATGTATGTACTGAAGGGTCTAGGGGCACCTGGGGGGCTCAGTCGGTTGAGGGTCTGAATTCGGCTCAGGTCATGATCTTACAGTTTGTGAGTTCAAGCCCCACATCAGGCTCGGTGCTGTCTGTGCAGAGGCCACTTTGGATCCTCTGTACCCCTCTTTCTCTGTCCCTCCCCACATGGTCTGTCTGTCTATCTGTCTCTCTCTCTCTCAAAAATAAATAAAAACATTAAAAAAAATACTGAAAGGTCTAAACTCAAATTCTAACAGTGGAAGTCTAGCTGATGCAATACTCAGTTTTTATAAGTATAATTGTATATATCATATAATTATTTTAGTTATAATTATAATTTACATATATAAATAGAAAACATAAGTATTAGATATTAATTATGACTATATACTGAATATAATTATTTGTGTAATTAATTATAACTATGGAATTCTCTGTTACTTTTATGAATTAGCCTAAATTGTCTATAGTGGGCATGTTTTATTTTTTAAAAAATTGCTTTTAAGTATATTTATTTTGAGAAAGAGAAAAAGAGAGGGCAAGCAGGGGAAGGGCAGAGAAAGAGGGAGAGAGAGAATCCCAAGCAGACTCTGTGCTGAGGCCCAGTCCCACCAACTGTGAGATCATGACCTGAGCGGAAATCAAGAGTCTGACGCTCACCCGACCGAGCCACCTGGGCGCCCCGGCATGTTTTACTTTCATAGTCGGAAAGAAAACTTTAAGAGCATGTCAGAGAATATATAGAGGAAGAAATCGCTTGGACCCACATCTCCACCCACATTCCTTTCGGACGGCGTGGGCTCTGGCCTAATTCTGCATGTTCCATATCTCTTATATAGAAGAGTCGAAAACTAGAGTATAAGAATTTCCCATGGAAGCACGATATCACTGAAAACCTCTGGAGCACCACCGCAGAAAGTGCTGATGCTTCTGGGATCTCTGTGGCCAGGAAGTGCGTTTGGACGGGTCTGTCGTGCGATTCTGTCTGAGTCACACCTGGTGGGTGGCGAGTGAACCCGGCAGGTGCCTCAGTGAGGTGCAGGCAGGAGCGGGAGGGAGGAATGAGAGTTCTGGGCCACATGAAGGCCCGGAGCTGTCCTTGGACTTACTGTTCACCACAGGCACAAGCGTGAGGTCCGCCCTGCTCCGGCCTCTTCCGTGCCTCGGGAACAGGACCTGTGCCTGGCCTGTGTCTCTCCCGGTTTTACTTCTCCGAGTCTGTGGGGCCGGACAGCACTGTTTGCAGTAGGAAGGGAGCGGAAGCTACTTCACATGAATATACTCCAGAACCGTTAGTTCACTCCCGGCACCCAAAGATGAATTCTACAACACAGGCTGCTATTTTGCATATTAAAAAAAAAATTCACAATACCAAGGTCACCTTAGTTTTCCTCTCCTCGCTCGTCTTCATAAACGCTCCTTCCACCGAAAGGTCCTCCCTGCTCGTTTTCACTGGCTGTGCCTGCTGTTCAGGTGTTGAGAGCCCCCCTTTCCCCCGCTGCTGCAATGCTGCAAGCCCACCGGCATGCCGGGAGGCTGGTCCCGGGACCGCCTCACCCCCTGGGCGCACCCTGTGCCCGGGTCAGGATTGTGGTCCTTCCACGAAACCACTCCTTTGGCCTCATCTCCCCCTTGCACTCAAGCAACGCATGCCTAACCTAGCTGAGCCCGGCCTGTGTGTGCGCACACCTAGCTGGTAGATGATCCCTGAAGGCGAGGTCCGGGCGAACGCAGGCTCGTTTCATGTCAGTGTCGGACGGTAATGTCCCCATCGCTCCTCCCTTGCTGCGTGTGGTTGCTCACACCTAGAAGATCCTTAAATTTCCCGCCCAAGAAAACAGCCGTCAGATGCAACTTGGGCATCTTCCCACCGATAAGTCTGTGAAGGTGCTGGTGTGTGAATTTCCCTCTGCCTGCCATGAGTTGCTGCTCTGTGTGTGTCCAAAGAAAGACACGGTGCTCTAGACCCTAACCGCTCTTGCCTCCCTCCTTCAGTTACCCCTGCTTTCTGCTCCCTTAGTCGCTTCTCCTTGGAAGGTGTTTTGTACATACAGGGCCCAATATACCTACTTTGGGGAATCAGTCCCCCTTGACCTTCCTGGCCGCTAATGCATTTCTTTGGTTTCATGGTCACTCTTGGAAAAATTGCCTACACACTCCCCCTTTGACTCTACAGATTGTTCCACTGACCACGCCACCGAATCCATATTAGTTAAACCCTCTTTATGTGGCAAAATCCGGTGGACACTGGTCCTTCCTTATGTTCGTTAATTTCTCACTCCACTTCTGCCTCTTTGACAATTCTTGGGACTTTCTCCTGTTTCAGTGGCAGCTCTTCCTTTGAATCCTTGCGGGCTTCTCTTCTTAGAGCTTGGTCCTGACACTTTGCAAAGTCCCTGGTTGACTCATCCATTCCTGTGGCTTTAAACCTCGTCTGTATTTTCCCAAATAACTACCTTTAACTCAGATGTGTCCCCTTCTCTCTTAACCACATGGACATCTTTTCTGGCCGGTAAATATGTCTAACTATTTTTGTTTTGATTGCTAAGTAATATTCCATAGCGTGTGAATTATTTATTAAGCCATTTATTTATAGACTTCTCTTTTGTAAAAAAAAAATGTTTATTATCTTATTTTGAGAGAGAGAGAGAGACAGAGAGAGAGAGACAGACAGACAGACAGACAGAGAGAGGGAGAGAGAGAGAGAGAGAGAGAGAGAGAGAGAGAGAACATGAGCAGAGGAGGGGCAGACAGAGAAGAAGAATCCCAAGCAGGTCCCATGCCATCAGTGCAGAGCCCAAAGTGGGGCTTGAACTTGTGAACTGCCAAAACCACAAGTCAGACACTTCAACGACTCAGCCACCCAGGTGCCTCTAGACTTCCCTTTTTGATAGGAAATAAAACACTATGTTTTAAGATTTGGGCTTCTATTACTAAAGTATTGATTCACAAGGGCAGTGTTGTTGAATCAAATGGTCTGTGACATTTTAAGTGGCGTAGAAACTGCCAGATTTCTCTCCAATAGGCTGTGGCACTTCAGATTCTCACCATCAGCAGAGAAAGCCCATCCCTGCATCTCTGGCATCCCGGAATGTGGTCCTTCTTCAGATGCTGTCAGCACCTTCTCCCAAAGGTGTAATTTTATTCTACTAATAATGAAGGAGTTTCCCCCATTTTTTTATGAGCCCTGTTTCTTCATACTTGTTCTCATTTGTTGACTGGATTGTTTATACTTTTCATTATCAACTGTATGTTATCTTTTACATTAGGAAATACCAATATTTCCTTGAGCGTGTGCTGAAGAGAGCTCTCCTATTTTTCTCTTGTGTTTTTGTTTTGGGTGTTGGTTGGCATCTAAAATTGTAATAATTTATAGAAACAATGTCTCCTATGGATTTTGCTTTTATTTATTGCTTTTGGTTGTCTGTTTTAAAGTTAAATGGTTAGTCGTTGTCTTATTTAAGCTTTTATTTTTATATTTTAAGTTCTGATCCTTGTAAAAGTTAATGTATGGTGTGGTGTGAGATCAAAGTCACTCCTTCTATTTCTATATGTGTCGTATCCACTGAATTGTAATTCCATTTTTGTCATATTTTAATTCCAAAATGTCCTTTCATAAATTTCTAGTTTCTGTTCAGTTACACTGATCTATTTGCCTCGTTCATGAGCATACTGTTCTGATTTTTAAAATATTTTGTTAGGTGTTCTCAAATACTTATGTTTTCATTCAGTATTAAATTGTTCAACTAATCTGAAGTGAAAAAAAATTCTCAACCAGGTTTAAAAAAATTCACCTTGCAATTTATTTATTTATTTATTTACTTATTATTTTAAATGTTTATTTATTTTTGAGAGAGACAGAGAACAGGGGAGGGGTAGAGAGAGAGGGAGACACAGAATCTGAAGCAAGCTCCAGGCTCCGAGCTGTCAGCACAGAGCCCGATGTGGGGCTCGAACTCAGGGACCATGAGATCATGACCTGAGCCGAAGTTAAGATGCATAACCTACTGAGCCACCCAGGTGCCCCATACCTTGCAATTTAAATTTTGTAATCTTAGGTTTTTTTTAATGTTTATTTATTTTTGAGGCAGGGAGAGACAGAGCATGAATGGGGAAGGGTCAGGGAGAGAGGGAGACACAGAATCCGAAACAGGCTCCAGGCTCTGAGCTGTCAGCACAGAGCCCAATGCGGGGCTTGAACTCACGGACCACGAGATCATGACCTGAGCGGAAGCCGAATGCCTAACCAACTGAGCCACCCAGGTGCCCCAAATTTTGTAATCTTAGAATAAGATCTGTAGATCAATAGCACCTACGATTCTACTAAAATTAGTTTTAATACATAGCACAACTATTCTAAATGGATACTTCTCTTTATAACAGCATTAATATTATATGAGTATTTATATAAGAATTATAACAATGAGTTAATATCTTGTGAACACTGCTTTATTGAATGTTATCGAAATGAAAGAAAACATGAATAAAGCTCTCATACTAGTGATAATCTAGGACCCCTCAACCTAACACAATTAAGAAGAAGATAGAAATTAAATATGCTGCTGAAGGTAAATCTTTTTTTTTTTCCAATGTTTATTTATTTTTGAGAGAGAGAGAGAGCCAGAGCATGAGTAGGGAAGGGGCATAGAGACAGAGAGAGGGAGACACAGACTGAAGCAGGCTCCAGGCTCTGAACTGTCAGCACAGAGCCTGATGCGGGGCTTGAACCCACGAACCGCAAGATCATGACCTGAGCCAAAGTCAGACGTTTAGCCGACTGAGCTACCCAGGCATCCATAAAGATCTTTATGTTTAATGTCACATGTCTATATCTATGTACAACTCCAAATCTAATCTATATCTCTCTATATGACAATATAGAAATATAAAAATATTTCATGTATATATATGTATATATATATTTCTGTTATCAGTTGTAAAGTGAACAGCTGAAGAATATGTATAAAATGATAAAATCAGTACAGTGATATGTCTGTTATTCAACATTTGACTGCATTGTTCGTATATTTCACTTTTTATACAGACTCGGGAATGTCATGGCTGCTGTGTCCCAGGGGTGCATCCAATGCCAGTCTCTTTGTGTGTTGCTGCAGTTTTGGCCTTCCATTATTCAAGGCTTATCATTATGTACGGAGGGTTCCACACCTGTGGTCTCACTTGACATCTGTTAGTCTAATGTGATGCCCTCTCTTTCTGTAGGTTGTTTGGTGAATGAAAGGGGGCTTTTTATGCTCCCAGTGGTTGCCTCACACCTCATGTCACCTTAGAGACATAAACATGCCATGGGAACTTAACTGAGTTGAGTAGATTAAGTTGATTACATTTTTTATTTTATCCCATTCATTCCTATATTTATGAATTCGGTAAAGATATACTGAATTCCTATTCTTTTCCAAGGACTGGTCTGCGGGCTAAGAATCCAAGGGCAATCAAGGCAGCTAACATCACTCCCGCCTTGAAATTCCGATTACAGTGGTGAGACAGAGCAAGCTAGTCAACAAGCAGATGTAGATAAAAAAAATTTTGGTGGCAGCAACTGATGTGAAGAAAACAAAGAAGTTTAAAGATTTAGTAAGTAATCTGGCAGCAGAATGGGGTGAAAGTCCATTTTAAATAGTTTATAAAAGGATGACCTCTAAGTGACTGAATGAAGTGAAAGAACCAGGATGTGACTATCTGTGGGAAAGGTGTGCCAGGCAGAGTGAGTAGTAAGTGCAAAGGCCCTGAGGCCGGGATGGACGTGTTGCTAATTCAGAGAATCTAGGCTCTCGGAAGCTAACTTTTTTTTTTAAACACTTTTTTAATACTTTCCAAACTCATAGATAAATACTATTTTTTATTTCATTGCTCTTATCTGTTCAAGCTAAGGGTCTGTAAGTCCACTTACCTTTACTTCCAAACTTTTCTTTCTTTCTTTTTTTAAATTGAAGGTTACCTTTTTTTTAATATGAAATTTATTGTCAAATTGGTTTCCATACAACAGCCAGTGCTCCTCCCCACAGGTGCCCTCCTCGATGCCCATCACCCACCCTCCTCTCCCTTCCACCCCCCATCAACTCTCAGTTTATTCTCGGTTTTTAAGAGTCTCTTATGGTTTGGCTCCCTCCCTCTCTACCTTCCAAACTTCTTTAAATAGGTATTTATATACGCCCCTCAAATGCTTTCGTACCTAATGACTACGTTTTAGCTCCCGCTTCATTATTGCGTTGAAACATCAAACTCTTTTATGTGCCTCATTTACCTCCAAATGTTTACCTACTTTGACTCTGTGATCATCTCTAATTTCTTAACTTTTTCCTTGCCTGAAAAAAGTGCTGGTGGAACTCTTTGACTCATTTTCTTCCAGATTGCTTGCTTGTCTCCCTACTTCACACCTGTTGCTTTCAAATGTCTCCATCATTCACTTATGCCCAGACATGATGCGGGACACCCAGCTTCTACGGGTGGATAGGTTTCTTTGGTGCGGGAAATTCACAGTCTAGAGGGGAGATTGGAAAGTGAGCACTCATGTTTCTGTAATTTGGAGTTAGGGGAGAATGCAGAGCAAGGTGCCTGGTTCTGCTCTGGGGAAGGCGTGTGAGGAGAGGGCCAGTCTTCTCAAAGTGAGCGAGCAGGCATTGAAGGAAGGGGGTGGGGCGGCATCTACTGATGATGGACGGGTGAGGAACCTGGGCAGAGGAGACGCTCTCTGTGACATACATCATGGAGAGCGCATGGTACATTCAAAGAACAAACAGACAGAGTCCCACGTTGGGGAGGGGGGAGAACAAATGTGCAATATTTGGACAGATAGGATGCATTTTTATGGTATTCATCACATGAGAGAGTTCACGGGGTGATTTTTGAAGAGTATGCGATGTGATAGGGTTTGCGTTCAGGACTGTCATTCTGTAGCGATATGGTGGGTGGATTAAAAGGGAGATTGGAAAGGGGAACAGACAGGAGAATAAGCTGAAATCAGAATGGTGGCCATAGGGATGATGAGGCGTAGTCTGATTTGAGAAGTATTTATGGGAAAGAATGAACAGAACTTGCTGTCTGATTAGTGAAAATTTCTGTGCTTTGCCTTGCTCTTTTTCTTTAAATGTGTCTTATTTCGGTTATTTCATTTCCAGCATCTTTGTGGGTAGATTCCAGGAAAACATCTGTGGCTCTGCTTTTATCAGGGTCTCTATGTACATGTGGTCAGAACCCAAGCAGACCACTGTATCTTACCAGCTCTTCAAACTTGGAACGTCCGAATTCGGTCCACACTCTTCCTTCCTAAGCCTGAATGTCCAGATCGTGAAGGCCCAATACACTATGTAACCATGTTTAGATCTTTCCTAAGAGTAATTGGAATCCATTAAAATCTTTCACCCATTAGAGTGGAGAGCAAAGCTTGGTGTTAGTGGGGTTGACTATGGAGAGCCAGAGGAGGGGAGCAGGAGTGGGGTGGGGGAGACCAGCTAGGAGGCTCTTGTGGCAGTCCACACCCAGGTGGAGGGAAGTCCGTGTTGGTCATTGACCTCAGAATGGAGAACAGTGGATGAATTTGAAGGAGACTTGAGTACTAAGGAATCTTAGGCTATAGGACTGATTTGGGAGTTGCAGAGGATGAAAGAGAGGGAATATTCAGGACTGGCACTTAATATTTTCGCTTGAACGACTATGTGTATGGTGTTTTCATTAAGCTCAGTTGTGCCCCAGAGAAAGAGAGACAGGCCAGGACACGTTGGGTCCCGTGATGTCCAAGGAGAGCTGCCCAGGATACAATTGTATATATGGGTCTGACGTCAGGCTGGAGATGTCTATTTAGAGACACAGGGTAACGAACATACTGGTTTTATTTCAGCCGTGCTACAGGAGGAGCTAGGCAACGGAGACACATGGCTCAGGTCAGACACTTCTGGGATGCAGATAGACGAAAGGCGTTCGCAAAGGGAGGAGGAGGTCTTTGGTCAAGAACACGAGCATCACAGTGTCAGAGGCAGGGTCTGCTGAGCAGCCGGTGTGATGTGACAAGATTAGGGCACATGTTTGAGGAGCATCTACTGGGACAACAGACAAGGAGCAGTGTCAATGGACAAGAGTGAGTGGCATTCAGACTGCAGTGTCTTGAGCCATCATCGGAGAGGAGTTGAAGACCACTGTGTGCTTTTTTTTAAATGTTTTATTTTAGTTTTTGAGAGACAGAGCAGGAGCAGGGGAGGGGCAGAGAGAGAGGGAGACACAGAATCGGAAGCAGGCTCCAGGCTCTGAGCTGTCAGCACAGAGCCCAATGTGGGGCTTGAACCCATGAACCGCGAGATCATGACCTGAGCCAAATTCGGATGCTCAACCCACTGAGCCACTCAGGCGCCTCAACTATGTGCTTTGGTTTCTAAAAGAAAAAGGAGATTAAGGTCAATTGGTGGGTGGAGATGTGGTTCTCAAAAAAAGTTTTTCTTTTTTTAAGCTAGGAAATACTTGGGTTTTTAATTCACTGTATCTACTTCCTCATCTTTGAAAACTCAAACCCATCTATGCCTCCACTTGTTGTCATTCTAGGCTATGTGTTGGGACTGAAAACAAACAAACAAACAAAAAAACCCTTTGAGCATCGTCCAATTGCTGGAGAAATTAAAATAATGACAAAACAATGGCGATAACGGTGATGACCTTGAAGTTTCAGAAGAACCTTGACGTAGGGGAAACAGGTTTTCACCAATTGCCACAAATAAACTCATGCGAGATCAGTACCTCTAACATCATGTTCTAAGAGCGGTCATTATATGGAAATGACCCTCTTGTGCCACGCTTTGAAAACTTCTGTTCCAATCACAGTAGGGTTATCTTTTCCCTTCTAAGGAGAAAGTGTCATACACGCACCGAGTCTGTTGGAATGATTCTTATTGACATATCTTTCGAAAGCTCTCTAGAGGTCGTTGTGGACAGTTCAGTAAACATGTCATCTCTGCAGATAGATGTCGTTAAAAAAAGTGAGTTGGGAGCCGCGCTCCACTTAGAAACAGGATGATACAAAGCCAAAGGGGAACTACGACACCGCATGAATCAATGGTACGTTCTCAGTACTGCTCCCAGTTTTGTTTGATTCAGCATAAAAAAGGTCTTTGGCTCATAGGAAGTGGTCAAGGGAGGAATAAGTAAAAGGCGAAAGCTTCAGGGTCCTCTGAGTAAGGAGAAGATAGAAGAGGCTTGAATTATTTATTATCTGGAGGGGAGGAGTGACAGCAGAGACAGACATAAATGAATGAATGGTTTTGTGGAAATCAATTGGCCATTCCTTTTCATTCAGGCTTTTAGCAGAAGAGGAAGACATTTATCTAAGTGGCTGAAAACACATCTGACATGGATGAGGGATATGCCTCTTGGAGCCTCGTATTTTAAGCACATAAAAGCCAATTCTGCGGAGTATCTTTGAGAGGAGAAAATCATTTGAAGGTTGAATTGTTTCCTAAATTTCTGGTTCATTATGCTCTCCTCTGAACAACTTTACCTGTGAGGTTCAGCTCTGGGGACTGACTGAAACCCTTCCCACAGAGCACTCATGACTAGAATCACACGTCACTTTGCCTTTTCTCATCTTGGGAGATCCTGGACAAGTCTTTTTTAAAACATTAAAAACAAATTCCAGTATAATTAACATACGGTGCTAGATTGATCCTGGTCAAGTGTTAACCTCTTTGTTTTCTCACCTGGAATCCATGGAGTAGAAACGTGTGTGGTGGGCCACGAAGCCAGTTGACGATGGGCCCAGCAAAGTGTCATGGCACTCTCTGTCCAGGTGAACTGAGGTCACAAGCATGGCCCCGTGGGTGATGGAGGCAGCTTGTGTCTTCCACAGCCACCTGTTACTTATAGGACCACTTGGGCCAGTCCTAGCATGTTTCAACGACTGCCCCGTTTTTTTCTGTTTAATCTTTAGCATTTCACTTAATTTCTCTAGGGCTTGGTTCTTGATGTCCTCGTTTGAAAAGTATAGCCAATAACACCATCCTTATTCACTTTGCTGGTATCTGTGGAAGTCAGGAAGTTCATTACTCTCCCCCTCCACTCCCTTTACCCACCATGCATCCCTCTGTCTCTGTATTCAGGACCGAGTCTTCCCTAAATCACCTGCTTATGCTGAGGCTGCACCCGGTCTGGCAGGGTATGGAGCCCCTCAGGCAAAGAAAGAGCAATCATCCAATGAACCTGGTTTGGTGTTAGAACCAAATTTACATTAATAATATCAGGCACATGGAGTGCCTGGGTGGCTTAGTCAGTTACGCGTCCAACTTCGGCTCAGGTCATGATCTCACGGTTCGTGGGTTCGAGCCCCACGTCGGGCTCTGTGCTGACTGCTCAGAGCCTAGAGCCTGTTTCAGATTCTGTGTCTCCCTCTCTCTCTGCCCCTCCCTAACTCACGCTCTGTCTCCCTCTGTCTCAAAAATAAATAAACATTAAAAGAAATTTAAAAAAAATTAAATTTCTAAAAAAAATTTCTAAAAAAATTTCTAAAAAATTCTAAAAAAAATTTCTAAAAAAAATTTTTCTAAAAAAAATAATATCGGGCACATGTTAATGACACAGTAATATTTGATAAATGAAAATAAGTCATCAATAGTAATTAGTTCACACAATGACCATCATTAATATGCTTTAATGAAACCATCTTTTAAACGGTGTTGCTCTATATTTCCATGGTATCTACAATAATTTTTTTGTGTTGCAAGTGACCTCTGAACCTTGTAACGTTTAGTACATACTCCGTTTCTTGGCCCCTTCTTAAGGCCCCAGTGTGTTTCTGGACATGCAGAGACATCAGTCTCGCACAGACCTCCTTGCTCCCCTCCCCATCAGACCTCCCACAGAGTATGGAGCACCATCTCACTGGTCTACATGGACTCTTGGGGTAAAGGCTTCATGGCAGTTCTTACCAATGGTGACTGTGGTGCACACATACTGAGCTGCTTAAATTAAAGACAGTGTGAGAAAGAAATCCTTATAAGGCATGGGATTAAATTGTCTTGGGCTGGATGGCTCGGTCGGTTGAGCATCCTACTCTTGATTTCGGCTCAGGTCATGATCTCACAGCTCATGAGTTCGAGCCCCGAGTCTTTCTTCTCCTAATGTTCTCACCTCCCATGCTCTCCATGGAGGTCCTGCTCCGGTGAGGCTGGGACCCTGACGCCTCAGCTCCGAGAAAGCGTGCTCCCACCCCGTCTGCCCTATGAGCTCCTCCATCAGCTTCCTGATTCTCCACAGATCCCACTGCTGTGATTGGACATGCTGTTGACAGGTCCTCAGTGGCTCCCTGTGGCAGAGCGAAAAATGGAGGACTGTTTCCTCCCTTGGAAATGTTCTGATTCCACTTGCTGTAGTCTCATTTTCGACTTTCCACCTTAATGTGTGTTTGGGTTGATCCAAATGAACTCTGTGAATGATTTCAGGTTTTCTGTGATTGCTGCCTTTCTTCTGTTTTGGCCCCCCCCCCATTTGAAATGGAGAAATGTCTTCTTGTCTTTGAATTTCCAGATTTTGCTTGTTATCAGCGTTCAGGTCACATGCCGCGGCGTTGTACTCGGCCTCCAAGTACTCAATTGTCCTTACATCGGAATTAACGTAGCGCTTTATCTGTTTTGCTATAAAGCTAGGTATGTTTAGGACTGTCCTCTTTACCCTGGGGAATAAGCATTAGGTGTGCAGTGTGGTGACTGATGACACTTTTAGCCATCAAATGTGTGCCTACTGAACTTTGCATGTAGCAGGCTCTTCATAGTATATTTGAACGAATGAATGAAAGGTCGAGTCCCTTGCATGGCAGGCCCCTTGGGGTGCTCTGTAGATGTACCTGTGAGCAAAACTAGAGGCGGTCCTTCCCTAAAGGGGTGCGTGGTCTGTGGGGGGGGGGCGGAGAGAAGGGAAGCATGTTCACTGAAGTGTCCAGTCAGTCGTGGGAATAGGGTTGTACGGGGAAACTGCTTCACACCCATGTCAGGTACGTGGAGCTGGAAAAATTAAAACGCAAGAATTGGACTCCTTGGTCTGTGCTAGCATCCGAGGGGGGACACTGAACCTCCCTGCTCCCCAGGAGTGTGCCCTCTGGTCCGGCGGGTCAACACCCTCTGCGGGTGGTCAGCCATGTTGGCATGTGCCCCGTGAGAAGCACAGAGTACTGTCACTGTGCCGGAACTTTCCCTCATGTGTATGAATGCTCAACTGTGTGGTTACATCTTTGTGACCAGGGACATTTGCTTCTACCTTTTTATGTCTTGGTTCATAGCCACGTGCACTGAAGGCCCTCACTTTGTTTACTGAGGACTGACTAACTGACGGGAATGTTCGCGCACAGCATATAGGAGCAGAGGGGGGAAGCTTCCTGAAAGTTAAAAATGTATTATTTTAAAATAAGTAATATATAATAATAAATATTCACTATAATTATAACAATAAATATTCACTATGATATAGAAGTTTAAACCTTCCTTCTACTAGTGGAAATAACCTACATTTTCATGGCAGAAGAGAAAAGTCCGGGCTCTAAAGGGATGTATCCTTTAGCAGGAAAAAAAGAAAGATCATCATGGACTTCTGTGTTATATGAGTCACCTGGTTCCCATTGACAGAAAATCAACTCATAAGGGTTTAAGCACAGAAGGGAATTTACTGGCTTTCATATGTGGAAAATGGCCCTTATACCTGGAAAGTCCAATTCAGTTGGCTTCATATACTGATGAATTTGGAATCTGGGGGCTTTAACTTATATTATTTTCTCTGTCTCTGTCTGTCTCTTTTTCTTCTCTTTCTGTTTCTGCCTCTATTTTTCTCTTTCTCTGAGTCAGAAGATAGGAGCCTTGATAGCACATACCTACATCCTAGTGGATTAATAATAAAAAATAAGCCAGGGTCTTTTTTTTTCTAATCGCCTTATGTTCTTCTATTAAATCTCATGGAAGAGTCCTGAATTGTCCACACTAGGATCATATCCTGTACTGGGACCAGTCATCGATCTTCAATGTATAGGCCATTGCGATGGGCCCAACCTAGGTCATCTTTCCAGCCCAGCAAGTTGAGTTGGGTAGCCTTTGTAATAACCCCACTAGGACCACGTGCAGGGAGAGAGGGGAGGCGATTTCCAGAAGGAAGGTTCTCCCAGAAGAAATAATGGGGCTCACTGATAGTCTCAGATTCTGTACCAGAGTATCAGGAAGTCATGAGTAAAGATGCAAGGCATGGAAAAGACTGGTTGGTTTGTATGGTGCACTAATTAATAATAATATTCAGTGGGCAAGGTGGAACCCAGGGATGAAGGGCTTGAGGACTTGATGAGCTTTGTTTCTTATATCATTATTTTAGGTTAGTATTAAGGCAGGCTTTCTCTTTTTTCTTTTTCACCACGAGCAGAGCAGAGTGGTGAAAGAAACCAAGGATGTTTAATGCAATAATTACGACTTGAGATGAGGAGGGTCCTTATGCTGGACATGGGGATGTTTGTCTGTGAATCATAGTTTGTGTTTTGACCTTGTGTTTTAAGTTGATCTTGAAGAATTTCTTTTATCTGAATGTACCTTATAAATTACTGCAAAGGACAGTGGAAATCGTTTAAAAACACAAACTATAAACTAGAAATTCTCTTTTAACCTAGAAATGATGATAGACATTTTAGCATATGATGTTTTCCCCTAAATTTATCCTATTACAAGGAAAGGCAGGGGGAACCAGAGTCTATAAAGCCAAAATTAAATATTAAATGTGCAGTTCAGTTTTGTTTCAGCTCATTTCAGGATTGAAAATATTTTATATCAAAATAGTGTCAGTTATCAAATATTTTATATGAAAGTAACATTTGAAACAAAAATCTTTGCAGGGCTTAGGGAAATGATGAGATAAAAAAAATTACTTATGGCCATGAAATTACAGTTGCACTGACACATACACACAAGCTTTCAAATCAAAGTAAATACATTTGGAGAGGAGCTGTTAATGCACAGCATTTGGTCATTGCTGTCTACTTTTTATTTGCAATGCTTGTTTTATAGTGTTGCTTCAGGACTTAGGCTAAAGGCATCCAGGAAGCTGCATGATTGACTAGTGGGGTCATGGAGCCAGTCAGGGCTCAGCTTCCTAAAGAGGAACCAGTGGGTTGAAACTGGCAGGTATCCCATTCTGAGACAGTCTGGAACACTAGGGAATTTGCCTATTACAAACATTGCCCGGCAGGAATAGAGTGAGCAGAGTCTCTTCCGGCCAGAATTAAAGATATGTGTCTAGGAAAGGAAATGTGCGGATGTGGATTAAGAACAGAAAATTGTTTAAAGTTTGGAGGCCCAAACATGTATATTTGGGGTAGAGGGTCTAAATCTGTTTTATTCAGAATGAACCAAAAGAGAGGTTCTCTTTTGAGCTCCCCAGGAATTCGAGCTTGTCTGAGACTGTTTAATTCCAGAGCATCGCCGTCTCTTGGATGGATAGGGAAGTGATCACAGCCATCTTGGTGACACCCAGTAGCGGGACCATGGTGTTTAGAAAGGCAGGGCATTCAGGAAAAGACAGGATTTGATTTTAGCAATATGGCATGCCATCAGAAGTGTCTGAGAACAGCCAGTAGTAGGCAGTTCCGATCTTAAAGGGTCCAGACTTCTCCAGACAAGTTCTCATTGAGTGTATATCTGATATAATAGCTAGTTGATATTTAGAGGTGGGGCTCCAAATGACCAGACTCTGGGGATCCTAAATGTCGTTGAGTTGTCTTCTGAAAAGGAGCCTGGTCATTCAGTGCTCTACATATCAAGATAAATCTTGGTTCTGGGCATTAGCACACGGGCATGATTTTGGAACCACCTATGACACAGTATAGAGCAGTTATGACATGACCTTCCATCAACCATAGATTTGATTAGACATGTGGGTCCACTTGGATAATGAACCGGAAACATTACCTCAAGGTGATAACCTTCAGATTTATTGTTACCCTGAAACAAATTCTGGAAAGAATTAGGACTATAAGTCTACCAAAAAGCTATTTATCATAATCAAATCACTTGTTAATAAGGAAATATTAAATGTAGAAAAATATAGGTTGATGTGTAAAAAAATATACTCCAGAGTATGCAGCAATTTTTATGTCCTCTGTATTTGTTTTATTTCCAATTTAATTTAAAGAGAGGACATTTTTCACATTCTCTCATTAGAAAAGCATGCCTTAATAATTGCACAGAAACCGAAGAAGTGATCCCTTGATATGTAAATGAAAAAATTTAAAGACAGCCAGTAGTGAGATGAAAAGCATTGTTGATTTTCTTAAAAAGAATTTAAATTATTTGAGTCTGTCTCTCCATTATTCAGAGAAATGTTTCAGTGCAGGATTCTACAAAACAGGCGTTGTAGACCTACATCCCGAGATATTTTAGGGCACAGCATCTAGATCTTCTTTGCCAAATGTAATTTCTTTTTACTATTTTTCACTCCACGAAGAGGGATATGAACCTGCAGCTTGATTACAAAGATGTTAAAATCTAGCACTTTTTAAAGACTTCAACCCTTCAGAAGAAGTTTTCTTTTTTAAGGCTCTGGGGGAGTATGTTGAAATTGATTATACTCTTGTCTTTGAAAATCCTCACTGTTCCTTTGTTTCATTGTCATTGTATATGCAGTAAAAATAACTCTGGAAGCACGTTATAACAATAGATTCTGAGAATAAAGCTTCTGCAACAATGGTTGGGCGCATAGACGTGAGTCTGTGTGCACACACACACACACACACACACACGGGCGTGCTCAACACCTGTGTGTGCACATATGCTAATTTCCGCCCCGGACAACTGACTTATGCTTCTCATACTTCATAACAAACATTTTATTAAGTGGGATAAGCAAGTTTGCAACTATTTTCATGAAATACCTAAACCATTTTATTTTATTTATTTTAGAAAAAAATTTTTTAGAGAGAGGGAGAGGGCATGTGAACAGGGGAGAGGAATGGAGGGGTAGAGAGAGAGAGAGAGAGAGAGAGAATCTTAAGCTGGCTGCATGCTCAGCGCAGAGCCCAATGTGGGGCTTGATCCTGAGCCAAAATCCAGAGTCAGATGCTTAACCAACTGAGCCACCCATGACCCCTAAACTATATATATTTTTTAAACTCCTGTGATACAGCCCCTTGTGTTTTATTCTCTTTTTTCCCCCCACTTTGTTTTTAATGGTGGTAAAACACATAAAATAAAATTTACTAGCTTAACCATTTTAAGTGTATCATTCACTAGTCAAGCATATTCACGCTGTTGTGACACAGGGCTCTAGAAGTTTTTCATCTTTAAGATCTGATACTCTGGGCTCATCAAACAACAACTCTCCCTGTCTCCCTCTTTCCAGCCCCTGGTAACCAGCATTCTCATTTATTTCTGGTAACCAGCATTCTCATTTCTTATTCTCATATATCACACAGTATCTGTCATTTTGTGCCTGGTTTACTTCATATAGCATATTGTCAGGGTTAATCCATTTTATAGCATGTGGTAGGATTCCTTTCCTTTTTAAGGCTGTGAAATATTCCATCGTATGGATAGACCACATTTATTTATCCATTCATCCATTAGTGACATTTTGGTTGCCTCCATCTCTTGGCCATTGTGAGCTATGCTGCAGTGAACAGAGGTGTTTAAATGTATCTTTAGAGATCCTGCTTTCAGTCTTTTGGATATACCCAGAAGTGGGATTGCTGGACCCTCTGGCAGTTCCATTTTTAATTTACTGTGGAAACTCCAAACTGTTTTCCGTCGTAAACCATTTTACATTCCTACCAAGAGCACACAAGGGTTTCAATCTCTCCACATCCTTGCCAACACTTCTTATTTTCTGCCCCCCCCCCCTTTTTTTCAGGGGTGGGTGATGGGTAAGAGCCATTCTAATGGGTATGAGGTGATGATTTATTGTAGTTGTGATGTGCAGTTCACTGAGAATTGTGAGCTTCTTAATATTCTTAACAAATATGCTTGTTGGAAATTTGTGTATCATCTTTGGAGAAATGTCTGTTTAAGTCCTTTGCCCATTTTTAAATTTGCTTGTTTTTAAGCGTCTGACTTCGGCTCAGGTCATGATCTCACAGTCTGTGAGTTCGAGCCCCACGTCGGGCTCTGGGCTGATGGCTCAGAGCCTGGAGCCTGCTTCTGATTCTGTGTCTCCCATTCTCTCTGCCCCTCCCCCATTCATGCTCTGTCTCTCTCTGTCTCAAAAATAAATAAAAACATTTAAAAAAATTTTAAATTTGCTTGTTTAATTTTTAGATTATTGAGTTATAAGGGTGTTTTTTTATATTTTGGATATTAACCCCTTATCAGATATATAATTTACAAGTATCTTCCTCCCTTCTTTAGGTTGCCTTTTTACTGTGTTGTGTCCTTCGATGCACAAAAATTTGCATATTCATCCATTTTGTCAATTTTTGCTTCTGTCAGCTGTGTTTGTGGTGTCCTATCCAAGAAATCATTGCCAGGTGCAGTGTCCTAAAACTTCTGTTTTCTTCTATGAGTTTTGTACTTTTGGGTCTTATGTTTAAGGCTTTAATAAATTTTTGTTAATTTTTGCATATGATAGAAGGTTAGGGCCCAACTTTATTCTTTTTTAAATTTTTTTAAGTTTATTTCCTTATTTTGAGAGAGAGACAGAGAGTGCAAACAGAGGAGGGGCTGAGAGAGAGAGAGAGGGAGAGAGAGAGAGAGAGAGAGAGAGAGAGAGAATGCTAAGCAGGCTCCGCACTGTCAGTGTAGAGCCCAACGTGGGGCTTGAACCCATGAACCGTGAGATCATGACCTGAGCCGAAATCAAGAGTCCGATGCTCAACTGACTGAGCCACCCAGGCGCCCCCCAACTTTATTCTTTTGCAGGTGCGTCTTATTATTTCTTGTGCTGCTATGACTTGTAGATTTTGGAAACCTACATCATTAGGTATGTTCAGCCTATAGACATACATTTCGCATCTCCAAAAAAATGTCTTCTTTTTGGTGTAAACCGTGAAAGTTAATAGAAAATGAGAGAAAAAAATATATAATCTTACTTGTATCAGTTTGTGTTCCCTAGAAGCAGAGTCTTGGGAGAGGGCTTCAGGAGCACACGGCAATATGCAGAGGGAATGTTCATCAGGGAAATCCCATAGGGAGTGAGGGAAGCAAGGCATAGAACAGAAATCGTATACATTTGAGGTCTTTGAGAGGAGGCATCCCCCAAATTGCAAACATAAGCTGGTGGAATTGACGTTGAATTCGTACCTGTAAATTCAGATAAATGCACATTCTTACCTACAAACGATAAAATGTATTTTCGTTCTTTTCACGGGGAAAATTGGAGCACTTATTTTTATTTTTATTTCATTCTGATGATTCATTATCCTCATGGAAAAACAGGGTGATAAGTTTTTCTTTATAAGTGTGCCCACAATATGTTGGACCTTTGGCCAGAATCCAGTCTATTCTCAGCCTTTTGAGGTCTACTCTTGGAAGACAAAAGCATATCCACCAATATCTAGTTAATTAATTAATTAATAATAATAATAATAATAAAATGAGTCCAGCAAAATGGGCACCATTTGCTAACTTTCTTGCCTTGTTGGTGCCCTGTGGTGACAGCTGTCCTGCACCAAACAGTAGGTGGGCAGTGTTCTAAGAAGGGACCGTTCTCATGCTGGTTCCTGGAATTTGGAACCTGCCCTGACCGCAGCATGTCAGAGTCCATCCTGAATGGTCTTGATGAGCCACGTAATCTCACCTCGACATGTTGCCACAGAATGTGGTTAAAGAAAATGCCAACCTGTTTTCCTGAATGCCTGCACTATTTTACATTCCCAGCATCAAGGTGGAGAGATCCTGCTTCTCCACATCCTTGCCAGTATTTGGTATTGTCACTAGTTTTATTTTTTTAAGTTTTTTAATGCTTGTTTATTTTTTGAAAGAGAGAGAGCACACAAGCTGGGGAGGGGCAGAGAGAAACGGAGACAGAAGATCTGAAGTGGGCTCCACACCGACAGCACAGAGCCCAACGTGGGGTTCGAACCCACGGACTGTGACATCATGACCTGAGCCAAAGGTGGACAGTTAACCGACTGAGCCACCCACGGGGCCCCCCGGTAGTTTTATGTTTGTTTCAGCTCTTCTGATACATGCATAGTGATGGGTCACTGCTTCCGGTGGGCATTTTCCTAATGGCTGGTGCTGTCAGAGGTCTCTTCCTGTGCTTGGCCGTCATCCATCTGTGCCCCTGAAACATCCGTCACTCTTCTCCCATTCTCCAGTTGGACCACCTGCCTTTTTGCTGCTGAATGTTAAGGCACGCGTGCGCGCGCGCGCGCGTGTGTGTGTGTGTGTGTGTGTGTTGTAGAGGTGATTCTTTTCTCTTTTTTTTAATATCTATTTACTTTTGAGAAAGAGAGAGAGAGCGAGAGCAGGGGAGGGGCAGAGAGAGAGAGAGAGAGAGAGAGAGAGAGGGAGACACAGAATCCGAAGCAGCTCCAGGCTCCCAGCTGCTGGCACAGAGTCTGACGTGGGGCTTGAACTCACGAACGGTGAGATCATGACCCCAGCCAAAGTCAGACGCTTGACCGACTGAGCCACCAGGTGCCCCTAGAGGTGATTTTTTGTGAGACAGGTGGTTACAAGTACTTTTCCCCAGAGGTGCCCAGATGGCACAGTGGGTTCAACATCGACTCTTGATCTCGCCTCAGGTCCTGATGTCACAGTTAAGGAGTCTGAGCCCCGAGGACAGCGCGGAGCCTGCTCGGAATTGTCTCTCCCTCTCTCTCTGCCCCTACCCTGCTTGTACTCTTTATCTCTCTCAAAGTAAATAAATAAACATAAAAACAAAAAACAACAAAAAAAACTGCTTTTCCCCACTTTGCCACCCTGAGCGTGGCTTTCACACAGCCGTGTTGTGTTTTCAGATGAAATCCAATTCATTCTTTCCTTTTCTTTTATGGGCCGTGTTTCCAGGTCAAGTCTAAAGCAGGGCTCAGCGGTTCCATCCTGCGGCCTTCAGGATGCACTGCAGTTTTGTTTTACGTTCAGATCCGTGATCCGTTTCGGGTTCATTTCTGTGTGAGGTGTGAGGTTTGGGTCGAGGTTCGTTTCTCCCTAAGGGTGTCCAGGGGCCCCACCTTCGCTTTGGGAAGACTCTTCTCTCTGGCTTGCACCTGCACCTTGTCACGGACAGCGGGCCGCCCGTGTGCGGAAGTCTTTGCAGGTTGTCCTTTTCAGGTGCCATTGATCTAGGTGTCCCTCCTGCCAGTACCAATAGCAGAAAATCCCGACGGGTACATGTGGCAAAATAGACTTCTTTCCTCCAAAAATCAGAGAAGGGATTGTTTTCAGAGTTGACGTTTGGTACTTCTAATCTTTTTCATTACATATTATTTTTTATTTAAGTTTTATTTTTTTGAAGTGTATTTATTTTGAGGGAGAATGCATGTGCGCATGAGCAGGGAAGGGGCAGAGAGAGAGAGAGAGAGAGAGAGAGAAAGGCAGAGAGAGAATCCCAAGCAGTCTCCACACTGTCAGCACAAAGCCCGATGCAGTGCTCAAACCCACGAACCGTGAGATCATGACCTGAGTTGAGATCAAGAGTCAGGCATTTAACCAACTGAGCCACCCAGGTGCCCCTGTGTGTGTTTATTTTTATCTGCAACATGTATCGAAAGGTTTCTAGAGTACTTACAGCCGTTGTGGGAGAGATATATCTTCAGTTTAGCAAAGTACTTCCAATTTTCTCTTTCATAGTAATGGGACAACACTGTCAATCAAATGAGTGTGAAATGATAGGTTTAAAAATTTTTTTTAGACCTTAGTAAGGGTGCACATCAATTCCTAGGTTTGAAAATGTAACTTTCTTCTTGTGTGTGTGTATTGACTTGTGTTGATATGAATTCTAACGGCTGAGTCATAGAATGTGTTTGGTTTCTTACGAGGATAATGGTGTTTACAACGTAACTGATTTTTCCTCCTTTTACCCGCGTTAGGACAATTAATTTAATTCATGTAATGATTATAAATCTATTCAAGTTTTCACTTCTTGAGTCGTTTTTGGTAAGATATATTTTTCTAGATATTTTCTGTTTCTCATGCCTTCATCTTTGCTCGGTCTTTATTTCGTTTCTGTCCATTTGTACCATGATTTTATTATTTTCTTCTTTCTTGTTGGGCTTCCTTTACTGTTCTTTTCTATGAATCACATGTGTTGGTCACTGATGCTAAGAATACAGTCTTTTCTAACATATACATTTAAAGCTGTAGATTTATTTCTGTGAACAGTTTTAGTTTCATCCGTGAAATTATGATCAATGATTGGTTCTAAAAAAGTATTATTTCCATTATGCTTTCTTCCTTATATATACTTTATTTTGAATCGACTTTGTAAGTTTCTGAACAAATTGGCAGGTGTGGTTCCACATCTGTAGTTGAAATCCAGTTCTCAAGTGTGTTAAGAAGGTGTCCGTATAATTTCAGTTCTAAAGCATTTTTTGAAATTTGCCTTGCTTTGTGCCCTAAGACAGAGTTAACTTCATAAACCATCCACGAATGTCTGCTCCCCTGAAAGTGGGTCCAAGTTTCTGGAAATGTCCTTGCTTTTACCATTTTTTCTTATCTAGCACTTACGGATAACTTTGCAAAAACTCTCCCGCAGTGAGTGTGCTGTGGCTACATGAAGATTTTGTTTAAATATTAAAAAAAAAATAATGTGTATTATTTTTGAGAGAGAGAGAGAGTGAGCGAGAGTGAGCAGGGGAGAGGTAGAGAGGAAGACAGGATCTGAATCAGGCTCTGTGCTGAGTGGAGAGACTGCCACGAGGCTCAAACTCACAAACCATGAGATCATGACCTGAGCCAAAGTCGGATGCTCAACCGATTGCGCCTCCCAAGCGCCCCACCACATGAAGGTTCTGAGTCTAATGGAGAGGAAGGCATTTCTGGCAGTTGTATCCCCAGAATAATTTCCTTATTTTCCTAGTTGCCTTTTCCTTAACTTTATTCTGTATATTTCTGGCTTGCTACAACACAGCATCCTGAGATCACGGCACAGTGTCTCCAAGACCAAAGCTGCTAGTTTTTACTAGATGTTCCATAATGATTTCTGAACATAGATCTTTGCTGTTTCCTTCATGTATTTAATTTGCCGGCTCTCAAGTTTTATTTTATGGAGATGCATATTTGCTGAGCAGGGATTTCTGCCTATGGTAAATGTCTGTAAATATTTTTTAAAAGTTTATTTATTTTGAGAGAGGGAGAGAGAGAGAGGGAGAGAGAGAGAGAGAGAGAGAGAGAGAGAGAGAGAATGAGAGAGAGAATATCCCAAGCAGGCTCCGCACTGTTGGCTTGGAGCCTGATGTGGGGCTTGAACTCATGAACCACAAGATCAGGACCTGAGCCGAAACCAAGAGGCAGATGCTGAACCAACTGAACGACCCAGGCACACCAAACGTCTCTAAATTTTTATCTAGGATTTCAGATTAGCCATGTATATAACCCGCATGCCAAAAGAAGGGTAGGTCAAGTCATAAGCATTTGCTACCTACTATATGTCAGTGCTGGGTCAGGTTGTAGTAATGTATATGATATTTCTGCCAGTGATTTAATTAACAACAAAAATATTTAATATCTGCTCTTCCAACTGCTGATAAAACAGTCCAAGTTCATGCTTTTTGGTGGGGGGGGGGGCTTATAGATAAACAAAATATCTGGTGTATTTTACAAACAGCATTGGTATGAGTATAATATACAGTCTAAGTGTGATGATTGATGCTGTAGAAATATATTTCAGGGCGATAAAAACTTAAGGAGAAAAAGCAAGAAATAGGAATTGGAAATATTGTTAGGGAACAGTTGCAAATAGAAATAAAGGGGCCTGTGAAAGCATCACGAGGTTGGAGATTTTGAGCTAAGACCAGGAGAAGGGAAGGATGCTAACCACTTAGCCTCCCTCCATCAGATGAATGTTCCAAGCACTGGGAGTAGCAGGTACAAAGACCTTGTGCCGGGAACATTCTTGGCTCATGGTAGAACCAGAAAGAGCAAAAAAGGGAGAGAGAACTCTCCATATAACACATTCCCTTTTCTTCAGTTCTCTTAACGTATTCCATGTATACACACAGATCCTCATGATATATTCCTCATAAAAATAATTACCGTTCATTGAGTATTTACTTTGTGCCAGACATTTTTTTTTTTGCAAACTATCTCCTATTTTTTAAGTATCCCAGCAAACTTGAAACACCAGCTCTTTTTTATTTATTTCAAGCATCTTAGAAATGTTGAAAATTTCACCCCAGGTCATAAGTAGAAAATGTGATACCTACAATTGGAACTCAGTTTTAGTTTTTCTAGTTTTTCTGTTATTTAACATTACCTTCTACAAGTGAATAATTTTGATGATTAGGAATTTTAAAGCATATGGTCTCTTGTCTGCTTCCTATGATGACTCAGACTCAAATACACACACACACACACACACACACATATAATGGGTAGCACACACATACACACACACACACAGTTATGCTTAATGTTACAGTTATTTTCTCTTGAGATGTGGGTAATTCTTGATGCTGCTTCTCTTACACCTTGGGGGTCTTTCTGGAATATCTTTTCCTGAGTATTTGTGATTCCGATGCAAGAATGAAGCCATGAGTCTCCATGGCGGGCTTGATGCAGTGGTTGTGTGGAACCTGGCCCCCACACTGAGGTGGAGAGAGCACGTATTCTCATCTCTCTGTTTAGTAGTGCGACAGTGGTAGCTTGGAATTGACTGTGAACTGTGCACCGTGGTAATAGGCAGACGTGACAAGTCAACGATTTCATTCCCACTCCACCCCTTCTGACTGTTACAAATTTGCTAGAACCCCACTTGGTAGGTAGCAATGGTCCAGTCCTGTCATTCAAAATTCTGCAGAGCTTTGAATGTTCCCTTGATCACCATTTAACACGGTCGAAGAAAACCAAACAAACTTCTGAACCACGGCACCCTCTAGCTAGGGTGATGTTAATTTCTGGAAGAGTTAAAACCCAAAATATCAGCGCCTAACTACAATCGAAGTGAATTTCTTTGTCAGATGAAAAGTTAGGACAGGGGCTGGTTCGTGGCAGGTGCTCCAGGGAGCCATGGGGGGGACCGAGGCTCCTTACCTGGGACCATCTTTGCTATGTGGTATCCACGCTGCCATATCCATAGGCTGTAGGAGGTTTAGAACATGTTAAAGTGCATGTGGGCTTTTTTTTTTTCCTTTTTATGAGCCAGCCCTGGGAAGGTCAAAACTGACATCAACTTACGTGTTTAAGGAGAAAAGAGAACAGGTTTCCCTAGTTAGTCTCTGCCGCAACAATGGAAAATATGCTCTGTTTTACTACAGCACGTGCCCTGTATCCTAAGGAACTCACGTATTATTGTGAGAAGGTGGTTTGTGTGAAGTGGAAATGGTGTTAGCGCACGCATAGCCTTTGGTGGGTGAAGAGCGCCAAAATAGCGGGAAAGAATTAAAGTCTTTTCCAGGGAAGAGCCCTTACTCAGTCCAGTCGCTGGGCAGGCAGAACCAGGTCAACTCTGCTACAGGACAATTGAGACCCAGTGTCTGCCCGGGACCCCCCGCCCGGGGAGGCCAGCCAGCCTTGTCCAGCTCAGACACAGTAGTTCGTCTTCAGCCGCACCCCCCTGCCTGCCTGGCCTGCCCAGACTGTCACCTGAGGTGCTAATGACTGCTATTCTTAGTGCCCTGGTGACCAAGTTCCACAGGTTCTGGGTGGACTGCCTCAAAACTCCATTTACCATTACTATGTCATTTTTAGTGTGGTGTCTTACAGACTGACTACAGCACGTATACATGATGCAGCTGGTCCATCCAGAATTAGACAAAAAGAAAGTCACAATGCCCGATGTGCTTGTAGAACGTAAAATAAATCTCGAAGTTCAGACCATTTGAAGTCAAAGCATGGGGAATTATTTGACAAGAAAATATGTGAAAAATTAACATTTTATACATGGATGGACGTGGGAGTTCACAGCCTCGGCCTCTGATTTTTCAAATCGTGAGAGAATTAATTTATGAACATCCCTCAGCGCTCCTTTCTGACAGACCCGAGAGGGCTGCTCGATAAATCGTGAGCTGACACTACAGACTCCTTCAGAGTTAATTGAACATTTCACAGGAAGGTTTTTCTCATGAGCGGAACACTAGAAGACTGTTGTGTTTATTGGGTTATCCTGCACCTTCGACTGCCTGCTGATCAGCACGTAACACTCTGTGAGGTCACTGGTCTGACCCTCTGGGTTTTCCCGTGGTTCTGCTGATTCCCTGGGCACCTGCTGACCAATCAGGAAGGTCACGGGAGTCACAGTGTCCCGGGAACCCACGTACAGTTTTCGGTACAGGTTGCAAAGCAGAGAATCTTTCCTGCCGTTATTAATGAGCTGTCCCAGAGGATCTGTTTGTGACGGTGATCCTGGCTTTTATCACACAGACTTCAGAGTGATTTGTCATTATTTCAGAACTGCTGCTGTCTCTCTGTGGTTAGGTCACTGGAAAGGGAATGCTTTATGTATAGTGTTTTTTCCAACACCACACTTACAAATACTCACAAAGATGGAGATGTTTATGAAATTAATACGATTCTAAAATGTTGTCAAATGCTAAAAAAACGACCAAAACAAAATTTCCCAACTCTGCCTCTCCCCTGTCCCCCTTAGGGATGTTAAGTATCTGGCTGTAGGGAATCCCCGGCTCTTAGTCTGTCCTTTTCTTGAGCCTTTATGGAACATTTGTGGCTGTCACAGAGTCCTCTTTTTGGTCTTGGACAAATCACAGCCTCGCTCAACTTCGTTTTCCTTACTTGCAAAAGAGAGATGGTCTTGCCTGGCGGTTGTGAGAATGACACTTTGCAAAGCCTCAAGTGAGACAGAAACGGAATTTGCACTGTCACAACTTGGGGCCCTTTCAGAGGAATTGGGCACATCTCCAAAGACGAAGAAACAGACCCCTTTCTGAGTGATCTTTCCAGATATAGTGTATGATCAACCACACTTTGGGGCACGTGTCGCTGCTTTTACTTGCTTGAGACTTAAGATCATAGATATCTGAATGGAAGAACATACCACGCTTATCTGAGCCTGTGCATTACATTCTAGAATTTTCAGTGTTAATTTTCTGCCAAGAGTAACATTTATTCTAGTGGTAAACATAGGGGCCTGTACGATTCCGTTACAGGTGTTTTGAGTGGCATTAATAAGGAATATCCTAGCGAAAGAAAGGGAAGATTTTCAGCTTCAAGATGGAGAGCTCACTTTGTTAATCACTATGTTAATAAGACAGAGACCACAACGGCAACAGTTCTATCCACGACTTTGAATTGCCAAGAGAAAAATCTGTCTCATTGCTTAACCATTATTAGGTCTCTTCGAAAGGGATATTACCAATCACTAAGAAAAGTGTTTAGCAATATGTTGGTGGAAAATATCCAGCGTGTCACATGAACAGTTGCTAGGCTACATAGGTTCTATTCCATTAGATACACAGAGTCATCGGGATATACAAAACCAGTTTTATTAGGCTGTGCTCAAAGACTGGGAATGGCTTTCTGCCAGAATTTCACACACAGTTTAGTTGGCATTATTCAACGAAGGGGCTTTAATGCATCGGTAAAACTTTTAGGCCTTTACAGAAACAGTAAGGATGGTTTGCCAGTAATTGCGTTGTGCAAAGCCACACATCTGTCTCTAATTTTCTTATTTGTTTTATCACCATGCAATGTTCAGTGTGACACCAGTTCCCTTCGCTTCTCCCCTGGTCTGTAAGCTGGCCTGCGTGCTTGCGTGCCAAGCACAAAGGGGAGTGAGTGAGTTTCTGACCTCTGGGGTGGGTAATGGGAAATCGAGCGTGCTCTGTGGTGCTGCCGTATTGTCGTGACAGTGGGTCCACTGACTTTCTCACCGTGTGTCTTGCAGGTTGCTTTCAGCTATGTAACGTGTTTCGAACCCATGAGATGGAAATTGACCAGTGCCTGCTGGAGTCCCTTCCCCTCGGCCAACGGCAGCGGCTGGTGAAACGCATGCGCTGTGAGCAGATCAAAGCCTACTATGAAAGAGAGAAGGCGTTTCAGAAGCAGGAAGGGTTCCTGAAAAAGCTGAAGCATGGGAAGAATCAAAAAGTTCATTTTAACCTCACTGACATGATACAGGATGCAATTATCCACCACGATGACAAAGAAGGTACAGGGCACACACGTTTTCTTGTGTGGGTTTCCTGGTGGGGAGATGAAGGGTAACATTTCTTCTAAATATTTGGAGCTTTTTACTGAAGGTCTGAAATCGTCCAGGGAAAATCCTCTTTCTTTTTTTTTTTTTTTTTTATTTTTTTTATTTTTTTTAACGTTTATTTATTTTTGAGACAGAGAGAGACAGAGCATGAACAGGGGAGGGGCAGAGAGAGAGGGAGACAGAATCGGAAGCAGGCTCCAGACTCTGAGCCATCAGCCCAGAGCCCGACGCGGGGCTCGAACTCACGGACCGTGAGATCGTGACCTGAGCTGAAGTCGGAGGCTTAACCAACTGAGCCACCCAGGCGCCCCAAAAATCCTCTTTCTAATGAACACAGTTAAGACCTCCAAGTCTCTTAGTAAAATGAACAAAATGCAAACTTTTGGTGAAATTATTGTATATATATTTTTTTAAAGAACTGCCTACCTGGAAAGCATGTGATTTCCCCAATTTTTAATGAACCTTTTTCTTCCCCCCCCCCCCCCCCCCAATGAAATTGTTTCCTTTGAGGATGAGATTGTGCTGCAAAATTCGTTATTGTCTCCTTCATGGGTAGGAATACCAGAGGAGTAGGAGGTAGCTCCTTTTTTGTTATTCATATTTCACTTCTAGCTCTTCATGTAACAGCCATCTTCTCTGTGGAGCTGGAAGCACCTCGAGGGGCAGTGGTGCTCTCAGCCAGGTTCACTGGGCCCTTCTGCTGGTGCTGGTACCTTCCAGTGCTGTTGAGTGAAAAATTGAAGCAGTTTGTTCAAGTTCACCAAGCAGTGGTTGTTGGAACAGGTCTAAATTAGAATGCAGGTAGACATAAGCCCTATATTGATTTAAAAGGAATGCAACCACAAAGTTTCTTGGCAAAGTTATAAAGTCTCTCGTGTAAAGTATCAACAGGGCAAATAATGCCTCAGTTTGGGTTAAAAAAGTTAAGAATGGCAAAATAATAAACCCAGAGAACAAGAGGAACTATTTAATATATGTATAATATGTAACACTTATAATAAGATATAATATTAGGGGAAGACATTGAAGACATAAAATCTGAATTAATACTGAGGTAGGCATGTCACTTGGGTGGTCAAGAACAGGAAGAGATATGAATCCTGTCTTTAGAAAACCTCTAATCTCAGTAGAGAGGGGAAAAGTCCTCATAATAAAGTAGAAAACGATCAGTAGAAATGAAGTCTGGTAGAATGGGAGTGGTTGGTGGTAGAAGGTGTTTTTTCGGGGGCTCTGAAGGAAGGAAAGCCGAAACCACACTTGGGCAGTGTGGCCAACAGCTGCCAGCGTGAGTTCTAGGCATGGAGATTTGTCAGAAAGGGGCAGGGGTGAAGAGGGCGGCTGCTAAACTGGTTTCCAGGAGATAGGATTATTGTGGATACTTCACACCCTGAAGCAGAACACAATGGGAGCCATTGTATGTTCCAAAGAAGAAAACTCACATGCTGCAAATAGCGTTTAGCAAATATTAATCAGGGGTGTTTACCTGTAGGATGGATTGAAGGGTAAAGGTAAGAAGTATGGGTAAAGACACCGACTGAGAATCCAGGAATGGCAAGTCAGTGTTAGAGTGAGCTGGGTTGGGATAGTAGCAGTAGGGATAGGACCAAAGAACTAACTCAGAAGCTGTATTTCATAGGAAAAGTGTGTTAATTTATCAAATATTTATTGAGTCTTTATTATGCAGCAGGCAACTGCGAAGGAAGCAGACAAAATCTGGCTCCGGGATGCCCAACTGTCTAGTGTGTATGACCATAAATAATGAGGTAGAGTTAGGTATACAATGTGGTGGACGACGAGGAATATGGAGGGAGGAAGACCAGAAGGAGGTGGGGAGTTGGGCGTATGGATATCTGAGGAGGAGCATTTCGTGTGAGTGCAGAGCCATGAGGGGGAGCATCCCAGCCTGGGGCGGGGGCGGGGGGCAGTGGGAACCAGTGTGGTGGGAACAGAAAAATAAATGAAGACGATGGAAAGCAAGAAGCCAGCAGGTAGGGACTGCAAGGGTCAGGGAAAGCATTTTGGCTTTTGCGCTCAGTGAGTTCTGAAGCCACTGGGGGGTCTTGAGCAGAAGAGAGACCTGGTAGCACATAGGAATTAACAGAATCAACCTGGCTGCTGCACTCTGACTTTAATGAGGAATCGTGAGGGCAGAAGCAGAGAAATCGGTGTGGAGCCTTTGTCAGTGAGCTGGGCACGAATGGGTGGCTTGGACCAAAGTGGAGCGAGGGTGTGCTGAGAAATGGTCCATTGGGGATGTACTTTCAGGGTAGAGTGGACAGGAAATGCTGATGCGGAGTGTATCAGTTCACACTGCTGCCATAACGAACGACCACTGCTTCAGTACGTGGTTGAAGAGGGTGTGAGTGCCTCATCTTATAGTTCCAAGGGTCAGAAGTCCAGGTTGGGTCCCACTGGGCTGAAATCCAGGTGTCATCAGGCCTCAGTGCTTTCTGTGGAGGTTCCAAGGGAGGATCGCTTTCCTTGACTTTCCCAGTCTCCAGGGGCCATCGTGTTCCATCAGTCATAGCCCGTCCTCCATCTTCAGAGTCAGGAAGGGGCGCTGAAGTGTCCGTCTCCTGCTTGGAATTTCTCCTGTTTCTTTTTCTGTCCTTGCGTCTCTCTGACTGAATCTTTTGCCGCCTTCTTCCACTTCCAAGGTGCATGTGTTTTCAGGGCCATGGGCTCACTTGGATCATCTAGAATAATCTCCCTGTTTTAAGCTCAGCTTATTAGCCACCTTAATTCCTTTCCCCAGATACTATACCATATTTACAGGCATAGCACCGAAGGCAAAATTATGGAACACAAATCCTACCTGCCGCAGGGAGTAACAGACTCCAGGATAGCAGCAAGTTTGTCCTGGCCCAAACAACTAGGAGAATGATGTGTTCTTAGAAGAGTTAGGGGTGCGTCTAGGAAGTCAGAACGGGAGGGGGTATCATCAGTGAGAGCGGTATTCCTGGCCACCTCCTGGTAGATGGCCACCTACTTGTTGTATCCTCAGGTGGTGGAGACAGGTAGCTCTGGTCTTTTCCTCTTCTTGTAAAGGCACTAATCCCATCGTGGAGGCTACACCACATGGTTTCATCTAGCCCTAATTTTCCTCCCAAAGGCCCCAACTCCTGATATCATCACACTGAGTTTTAGGGCTTTCATATATGACTTTGCAGGGTGGGGAGGGGGCACAAAAACTCAGTCTATCGCAGATGACATACTAATTCTATCCTTGGACCTGGCCTAAGTATGAACAAATGAAATAGTACTTTTTTTTGAGTCTCTCATCTACCTTGGAAACTCCCATATGAGTACCAATAGACTTCACAGTTTCACAGGAAAAGTATTAATTTCTGCAAATTAAAAAATTTAATTGCATTGAAAAAGGTAAGCAATTTCTTTAGAGGCAGTATAATCTCTCTAGCATATGTTGTACTTCTAGAAAGGTAGTCAGGAAAAAGTATTTATTCAATTATGGTAGTCATATTTTCAATTATCTTGAAACTACTCAAATAGTGAAATGTACATGTTTATGAAATTGAGACATAAAAATATTGCCATGAGAACCAACTTTTTCCATTTAAATTATTATTTCAAACTTTATACTTCTACCTTTGTGTAAACAAATACATTTTCTATCATAATTCCAAGGCTGAGTGTAAAGAATCAAATATACTTTTTCAAAGGACAACATATTGTTCATGCTAAGGTTTGTATTATATCATTGAGAAGCAATTCAGAATTTTTGTTTCATTTTCTAAATGTTGCATTTTTGTAATTTCAAATTTAGTATCTTCAATGCTTTATTGTTCTCTTCTGAGAGTTGGTGATACTTCAGTGTTAATTTGTCAATTTAATGTACTACATCAATGTAAAATGTGTTTGACATTCTTTTCCATCTAAAAAAATGTTCTACATTTTGTTTTAGGGCTTTTAATTCACTTTCTTTGACATATACCATGCAAAAGGAAAAGAGAGAGGGAGAGGGAGACACAAAGAGAAAGACAGAGTGGGAGAGCTAAGGACACAGAGAGGAAGTGTCTACGTAGAGAAAATGTAAATGGAATTCAGTTCCTCTGTTAGAATTTCTCCTCCCAAATATCAGTCAGCTTTTACTAACTAATCCACAATATGTTCTTACTAAATGCAGAATAAATGCAACGGAGTGACTTTATTATGCTTTTAGTATCTAGCACTTTGCAGGCTTACTCTGTGCATGTCTATACTTTAAATGACTTTTGTCACTTCACTGTCCTGATGAACATACGCAGTAGGTTGGATTTTCTTCCTGTGGTATGAGTGCAGATATTGAGCCTTACAAGAAATAATTGCTCTCTCAGGTCTACCTGAGTTAAAAAACCATCTTTTTGTCCACAACAGCATCCTGTCTTTCAAGTCGGCTTCTTTTTTTTGTTGTTTTGTCTGTTTAACAACTTTGCTGAGGTATAATTGGCATAAAACAGCTGTATACATTTAGTGTGTACAACTTGATGAATTTGGAGAGAAGTATACACTTGTGAAGGCATCACCAGAATGGTCATAAACTTACCACTTTCCCAAATTTCCACCAGTCCCTTTATTTAAAAAAAAATTAAATGGTTTCTTCTTTGGTGGTGAGAACATTTAACACATCACCTCTCAGGTTGGCCTTGGATGGTAAGTGAACTAAACTATCAACCACACAAGTGGGTTTGCCTCCACTGCCATTTGGAATCCTTTCTTCCTCTTGTCTAGTTGAATTCTCCTCACTGTCAAAGGAATGGACAGGGATGGGGACAGACATTCTTTATGCTGTGATGTTTTCCCTCCTTTTCTGCTCAGACCCTTCCCCATGCCCCCCTTTTTGGTTACAATTTAAGAAGACTTATTAACTTATATGCCAGATATTTTCTGAGAGTCCCTTTTATTCCAGCCACAAGAGAACTTGGAAGTGTTGTTGCAGATTTGTAATGTCCAGCTTCACTTAGATCAGAAGTTGACTTTTAGGAAGAATCAAATTATAACAATGTGAAACTCTGTTTCCTTCTTTTACCCCTCAGATGCTGGCCCCAGTTTCCATGGAGGGCTGAGGTTAAGGGCCGTGGTGTAACGCTCTGGCTGTAACTCTCTCCTCTTTCCACTTGTTTTTCCTAGAAGGCGTTACCTTTTCTCATTTCATTCCCTGTCCCCCACTCCAGTGATTCCCAAATCTGCATTCAGACCTTTCTGCTGAGCTCCAGATCCTTACATTCCTTACTTGTTACCTTCACCTTTGAATATCCTTCCCTATCTCCTCCCAAACCAAAATTTCTTCTTCTATTCTCTACTTCAGTTAATGTCCCCTTCATTCGCTTCTGGCCCCAAAATCTTGAAGTTGTGTTGATTTTTAAAAATTTATTTATTTTAAGACAGAGAGAGAGAGAGAGAGAGAGAGAGAGAGAGAGACTAGCAGGGGAACATGGGAGGGAGAGTGGCAGAGAGAGGGAGAGAGAGAGAGAGAGAGAGAGAATCCCAAGTAGGCTCTGCACTGTCAGCACAGAGCCTGACATGGGGCTTAAACTCACGAACCATGAGATCATGACCTGAGCAGAAACCAAGAGCTGAACACTCAAGCGACTGAGCCACTCAAGCTCCCCAAAGTTGTGTTGGTTTACATACAAATTTGTAAAACACTGATGCCTGTACTGCCCCTGAATTATTCACAGAAGTATTATCTGCTTGCATATTATCCAGAGCCGTCTAAGAATATACCTAGAATGTAGCAGATACATTAGTCCAATATGTATTGAATTATCTATTGATGGGTGGACAGCTTACTTAGACATTTATAAGTAAATCATTAGGACCAAGTTTTCTCTCCCCTTCCCACCCATACCCCCAATGTGTAGTCTTGGGTCAGAGAATAAACTTCACATATTTCTTAAGTGTTTCACACATGAAACTTGAAATGAGGCTTCCCTTTGACTTAGCACTGGTGGGTACTTAGTACTTAGTACACCCTCTCCTTGTATTTGCTAGGACTGATGCAGAGGTTAAAATGATAAAGCGGGTGATTACTACATAAATTTATTTATTTTCTAAAATTTATTTTCTATTTATATTTTAATGTCTAGAGTATAAATGTAAAAGGAGCCAATGATAATATTTTGCTGCTCCCATCCTATCTTTGTGAAGATGACCCTTCTGCCATGGCCCTGGTTCCTGGTGGTGGCTTTGGATTTCTACGGAATGCAGCCTCATTCTGTCTCCCTAACCTCCCCATATCCAGCTGCACAAATAGGCAATGAGAAAATGTGACAGCCAATAAATGGATTTAATTTGACCCCTAGAGAAATTGAAACCAAGACTCTTCCACCTTTAGAGTGGGGTCAGAGCCACCCAACAGATATCCAATCCTGGTCCTCTATATGCATTTACTATGAACATAATTGAGTGTGATGTGTGTTAACTACTCTACAAGAATACGTACTTCTAGAACTCAAAATTAGGAGTATATACTTGGCATCGAATGTAGATAGACCCTCCCCGAAAGGGTGGGATTCAGCCAATATGAATGTCTTACACATTGGATACTTGGGATTGGAAATATAAAGCATCATCCCCATCTTTAAGGAAGAGGTTGGGGAAAGGAACATTCTCAGCGAAAAGATGAGCAGTATACTGCTGTCTCTACCTTCCATGATCTAGAATGTACCACATGTGGGCGGAGGGAGAGAAATGACAGCTTTATTAGAACCATTTCCATCTTGTTGATTTCTCAGTGATTTGGGAACAGAAACTATGAATGAACCTGTTCTTCTCATTTGGCAGAGGAGGGCCAGCATTTTGGAAGAGGTAGCTCAGGTAAGATATTACGTGGGGCAGACACAGGAACCAAGGGACCACTTCTAGAATTTAAGTAAAAGGATGCTTTTTTTGGCTCTGGACATGTGTTCACATCAGAAATCTGGAAGGCTAAATGAATATTGCTTGTGGAAATGCTGAATCCAGAAGCCCAGGGCATTTGCGAGTTTCACAGAGAATTTTCCAGAGTGATCTTCACTGGACTATGATGCTTCCAATTAATAGGTAATAGTGGCTAGGTAATTAAAGGGACCCATTTCAGAACGAGTTATAGAATCATAAAGAGCTGGAAATTAAGTGCATTTAAAATCTGAGGGATTCCGTATGAATTTAATGAGTAGCTTAGTATTTCGCCAACACCGAATTCATATTCCTGACAAGTATTAATTATTTTAACCGCCTGCTTTGTAGCCGGAACTTTACCAGGTACTGTGAAAATAATTGGGGGGAAAAGGAGAAAGAAGCGTGCTGCATAGGCTTTTATAATCTTAATGGAAAGATACACTGTCCTTTAACAAACAAACTGAAATTGATCCCTTTAAAAGGAATCACAGAGGGCATTCACTGGGGTGAGGTTCGGATGAGATGAATCTGAAACTGCTCTGTGGGAAGATTTTCATTTGGTAGAAGGGGAGAGAAGGACGCTTTGGCTGCAAAAAACAGCTGGAATGCAGGGACAGAGGCAGAGAAAGTCAGGTGTCTGACGGAGAGCATCTTGAGGGAAGCATCATCGGGGGTTAGCATCAGTGGTCCTAACCCGGCAGTCAGGAGGGCGGGTCATTTCCTCCCCTGACACGATGAGCTGTGTGAGCCTGGCCAGGGCATTTTCTGTGCCCTGAAAATAAGGTTGAGAGGCAGAGCAAACCTCTCAGAAGTGGCTGTGAGGATTAGTTAGGTAACTCACGCAGAGGACTTCAGGTGACATCTGTCATGTCTTATTACATGCACAGTCAGTGTGTTGGCCGCTGTTCGGGCTCAGAAGAGAATTAGGAGGTAGTGTTGCAACAGTCACGAGTGGCTGGTAATGACCCTGACTGGCGTGGGGTTCAAAGACAATGGCAGCGGGTGTTAATGTACAGGAATAAAAGCGTAGCATTAAGAAGGTTTTGGGCAACCGTATTATAAATTATAATGAAATAGAAAAAAAGGCAAGATAGACAGATAAGCTCAGGGCATGGTTGTAAACATGAGTTAATGAGAAACAGCAGATGGATAGTACCTTCGGAAACGGATAGAAAGGGAAAATCCACATTATTAAGCTGAGCATTGTCTTCATCATCCTTTTCTGCTGGGGCAATGCATGTTTTTATATGAAATATTACATATAATGTGTGTTTTTATATATGCACACATGTATTACATGTGTATATAGTTTTATATAGAGAGCATAATATGTGACCATCATCTGTCTCAATACTGTATTAATTTTTTTTTTTAATTTTTGAGGCAGAGCGGGGAGAAGGGGAGAGAGAGAGAGAGGCACAAGATCCAAAGCAGGCTCCAGGCTCTGAGCTGTCAGCACAGAGCCTGATGAGGGGCTCGAACTCACAAACCTTGAGATCGTGACCTGAGCCGAAATCAGATGTTTAACTGACTAAGCCACCCATGTGCCCCGAATACTTTAAATGCATTGTTTCATTTAACCCTCAAAATAACCCTGTGAGCCACCGTGCTGGGTGAAATAGTGATCTCCTTAATTCCTGCCCGCCCAGAACCTGCAAATGTGACCTCATTAGAGTCTTATAGATGCACTGACGCTAAGATGATGTCACACGCGATGAGGGTAGGTCTTACAGCAAGGGCTCGTGCCCTTATGAAAGGAGGGAGTTTGGGCACAGAAACACACAGAGGGAAGGTGGCCATGCAAATACGAAGGCAGATGTCAGACTCCACAGATGGCTGGTGGCCCTGAGAAGCGAGGAGAGAGGCAGGGAAGGGTTTCCCTCAGGGCCTCAGAGGGAGGGAGGCCTTCCTGACTCCTGGGTTCCAGACTGCAGCCTCCAGGACCGTGAGACAAGAGGTTCCTGTTTCCTGGCCCCGTTTGTGGGACTTCGTATAGTGGCCCTTGGAATCAATGCAAGCATATGCAAATACTGTCCAGCTTTATGGATTAGCTACTTGGATTTAAAGAGGTTAAACAAATTGCTCAGGATGAGGGCACTAATCAGGGACAGAGGGGGGATTCAGACCCACCTGCGAGTGAACCTAGCGTTCAGCGCTGCCCTGTGCTGCCTCAGATTGCCTGCCATAGCAGCTCTGATGGTGGCTCCGGGCTGGTCCCGCGTCCCTGTGTGTGAGCTCTTCCAGCTCTGTGGCTCTGTGACTCTGAACTGTTGGAGGCAGTTGCTTTAACCCGACGGTCAGGTGAGGAAAGGAGGCCATTCGCAGAGCAGCACGAGAATATGGGCGCTCTGTCCAGCAGAGAGCCACCTGCGAGCCATGGAAAGTTCACGGTTACCAGACATCCTTTCCCTCCATCCTCTGACTCTGATTGTTGGTGGGATGTCTGACACTCTGTTTCCTCTGGGACACACGTTGCCATTAAGCAGATGTTTGAGGACAAGTGTGGCCCCTCTGTGGCTGGGTTCTGGGATACAGGTGCGCCAGCCCAGAGCCGCGTGGGGCCATGCAGGTAGGTCTCAGGGCCAGGACTCTATCTCCATGGGAGGGAGGTCCTTCTGCCATTCAGTTCCACTCAGTCTGCAGGGCTGCTCTGGGTGAACTGCGAAGCCCCGCTCCCTCCTCCTCTAGCCTGGTGTTGCCCGCCCCCAGACCCCCAGTCCCCTGCTCCCTTCCTCCCCTACAACTCGCCCCTGCAATTCCCTTGACCTCCTCTGCAGCCCCGTGGTCCTGATATCCAGGCCTCCGGAGAAGGGGAGAGTTGAATTATGTTGTTACAAGACACTGGGAAAGCATCTAGTCCCAAATCCTCAGTTTGGAACCTCTCTTCCAGAATTTTCTAAAGCATTTTAACGAGAATCAATCTCTTCTTTACCTATGCTGAGGCCATTTTCCTTCTCTGGTGATTAGGGGGAAAGTTGTCTCTTTCCTCATTATTCTGCGTCTGCTGCTTGTTCTTGCCCCAGGCCAACTACTTTCCATTGATCCCAGGCAATAAATAGGTGGGGGGAGAGAATGAATTGATAGAAATTTGTCTGGACTCTGCTGCGTCTGTGGTCTGCAGTTCCCAGCATGGGAAATGTATTTTCTCACTGCTGTGTCCCTGGGGTCTTTATTTAAGCTCTGTCCTCTGCCTAGAACCTTCTTCCACCTTTTTCTTCCACATGAACCTCTTTTCCCTGGGGGAACTTTCTCTGACATTCTCAGGCAGCACTAATCTTTTTCTCCACTGTGTTGCCTGTGATGATTCCTTGAGGTTTCCACGGTTGTATCTTCTACTGGAACGGTTGCCATGTAAGAAAACGGTCATTCCTTGTTCAGCATCCATTCCATTACTTAGTTCATATTTACTGACCTCCTGCCATCTGCCGTGCGCCATGTTCGGGGCTAGAAATTGACAAAAAGGGGAGAATGGGTTCTGGGCAAAACGAAAAGACAGAGCAGAGGTACGATCAGAAAGCGTATTTTCTTTTCCTGCCCTATTAAACGCTGTGATATTCCTACCCCTGTTCCCAGCATAGAGGGTGTCTGTGTTGGTCAAGGTTCTGGAGAGAAATAGGACCGATAGACACACACACACACACACACACACACACACACACACACGGGGTGGGGAAGATTTATTTTAAAGGGTTGGCCCCCAGGGTTGTGGTGGCTGGTGAGTCTGAAATCTGTGGGCTGGGAGGCGGAGAATTCAAGTGGAAGTTGGGGTCGCAGTCTCACGTTTGAAATCTGCAGGCTGGAGACTCAGGCAGGGCTCTGTGTTGCTGTCTCGAGGCAGAATTCCGTTTTCTCTTGGAAACCTCCACCTTTGCTCTTGAGATCCTCCACCGATGGGATGGGGTCCACCCGCAGTGTGGAGGGCCGTCTGCTTTAATCAGAGTCAATTGACTGAAGAGTTAAGTCACATCTGAAAAAATACCTTCACAGCAACATTTAGACTCGTGTTTGGCCAGAGAGCTGGGCACCGTGGCTTAGGTATGTTAACGTGTATAATTCACCATCACAGGCGTTCACAGGGGACTAATACGAGTTGGGTTTATTGAGTATTTACCATGGTTCAGGCACTGTTCTAAGGGTTTAAAATGTCTTCACTCCTTTCCTCCCCGTCATGGCCCTGTGATCCCAGAACAGGCCTACGCACAGACTCGGACCCGTGAAGGGACTCGTCACAGCCCGCGTCGCTAGTTATGGTAGACCCAGATGGAAACCCAGATTGAAAGCCAGGCAGTGAAGCCCCAGAGCCTCCTGACCAATAGAAACAAGTCTGGGTTTGTCAGGAGGCTTATATGAAGCCTGTTGCAATAGGGGGGACATTGGCCTTAGATCTGCAAGCATCTCGAAATCAAGGTGGAAGAAGCTTTGCTTTTCTGGCGAGGGCTTAGCAGGACCAGCAGGAACGTTGGGGAGGGGGGCCGGGAGGTCGGGCTGGCGTGCAGCAGGACTGAGTGCGTTAGCGGGACATTTGTCTCCCCATGGACAGCTTATTTTTGGAATGAGCTGTTAAGGGAAGGTGTTCGGCCCCATACTGCTTGCTTCCACAGGAGGCTGCCTGAGCCCAGGGGCCTGGGCAGAGGGGCTTGGGCAAGCCCAGTCACTAGGTACATAGCAGGCCATTGTGAGAGTTCTCCGTCATAATCACGTGCATGAAATCTAAACTCTCCAGGCGGTCGGTACAAGTGTTTGGAATTAATTAGCTAAAGAGCAAAATACTTTCCCTAATGATATTGTATGATAGTCTATGTGAAAAGTCAGGACATTTTGCTTCCTGTTGAAACTAGTATTCATGGACTATAGCCTCCCCATCGTTGGTGAATGATTGTTTCTTGTAGTTTTTCCAAATAGATTCTGATAGCGCCTAGTGCGGGGCAACATGAGTGGATTGGTATTGAGTCCATTCATTCATTCATTCATTCAGAATTAAGGGCTCATGTTTTCAAGTGTGCCCAACAGTGGGCTAGGGATGGGGAGCACTGAGAGAAGTAGAGCTTGCTCTCAGCAGCCTGGCAGGAGGGACAGCTGCAGCAGACAAAGGCCGACAGTACTTAACATCTATGGGAGAAAGAACATGGACGGTGAGGGCGGTGGGTCAAGGGGGAGCATGAGGCAAAGGGGACTGGCGTCTCTCGGCTCTTCTGAGTCAGGACACTGAGGCAAAGCTAAAGTTGGTCAAAGGCCTGAGGTCCTGGAAGGATGGAATGTTCCAGAACTGCAGGCACTTGGATATGATTGGGGCTGAGGGAGGCTGGGGGATATGATATGGGGCTGGCCTCTGGAGACCTTCAGTGCCATGCAGGGAGCTGGGCATTTGGAACAGAGGAGAGGAAGAAGATTGGTTTTACCCAAGTGTGTTCAGTTGTAGGTGGGCACTCTAGACAGTTATGAATCTTCATACTCTCAACGTGGACGTCGCAGCCCCTAACCTGCCTGGGACAGTGATTTAAGGCTCTTTCTGGTTTTCCAAAAGGAATGGCAACATGGCCGCAAGAATATGAAGGCAGAAACTAGTCTTTTAGGTCTCATTCCTTACTTGCTACCCGTTTTCTCATGTGAATGTCAGGAAAAGTGTGGGAGGGAAAAAGCGGATGGAAAAAACACATTGAAAACTTTTAACCTAGTAAGTTTTCATATTTCACGGGGTAGGGGGGCAGATGGTGGATACTGGCACAATAACATATTGTCTCCTGGTTTTGTATTCTTACTGCTCTCACTTTCTTGCTCAAACGATATTACTTCTTGGACCTGCTGTCTTCAAACGTAAATGTCGAGCGAGAATTAATGGCAGAATATGAAATCTGTGCGTTGTAACTCTGCACATTCTTATTTTTTTAATTTTTTTTTTTAATTTTTGAGAGAGAGAGAGAGAGAGAGAGAGAGAGAGAGAGAGGGAGGGGGGGGGGGGGCAGAGAGAGAGGGAGACACAGAAACCGAAGCAGGCTCCAGGTTCTGAGCTGTCAGCACAGAGCCCCACGCGGGGCTCGAACTCGTGAACTGTGAGATCGTGACCTAAGCTGAAGCTGGATGCTTCACCCACTGAGCCACCCAGGCGCCCCTCTAGTTTTGACTCCATTGAAAAACAAACTTTTTAGGTCACCAAATTAATATTGCAGCTAAGGTCTCTGACCCGTCAAATTTCAGGCAGTGTTGCTGCTGCGGGCATAAACCAAGAGTTTTCTGATTCATTGTGCTCCGAACAGCCTCTGAAAAAAAGAAGAAAAAGAGACTTGTAATTTTTGGAGGAAAAAGGCACAATCTGTCAGAGGCCCGGACTGCTGCTCGGTGTACCAGTGCAGCCCCAGAACAGTCTGTAGATCGCATTTGCCTTTGACAGTGCAGCTGCGACAGTCCAAAAGAAGAATGTTCTGCAGGCAGATTGTAGATTTGCCATTTATGAGATGAGACAAGTCATTTAGTGTGTGTGGGAATGGACAGAGCAGAATAGATCATCAGGGATTATCTGAGGGTTTTCAACACACAATTTCTAGGCAATTGACATTTATTTATTTATTTTTTATTTTTATTTTTTTGACGTTTTATTTATTTTTGAGAGAGAGAGAGAGAGAGAGAGAGAGAGAGAGAGAGAGAGACAGAGAGAGAGGGAGCAGAAGAGGGGCAGAGAGAGAGACACAAAATCTGAAGCAGGTTCCAGGCTCTGAGCTGTCAGCACAGAGCCCGATGCGGGGCTCGAACTCACAGACCACGAAATCATGACCTGAGCCAAAGCGGGACGCACAACCAACTGATCCACCCAGGCACCCCAGGAATTGAAATTTATAAGGGCTGTTTTGTAAAGCATCCTGTTGGCATCAAGGTCAAACTTCAAACTTGCCCGCTGGACCCCTCTGTCTCGGGCTTCTCAAGATTGCCATTCTTCCAGCTGCCCCATCATCGTCCATTGCGCAGGGTCATTCCATGGAAGCAAAATGCTTCACGTTGTCCAGAATGGAAAGGGAAAGAGCTCTAGACTAAACCAAGCCTTCATTCGCTGATCCTTCATGGCCAGAAGAACTCTGTGTCCTGTTCTCTGTCGTCTGTTGTTTCCACAAAAACACTGCTGCCGGGATTTCTCCCGGCACTTGCCCATGACCTCCTCAGTGCCAGTTGGGACTTATTTCCCTGTCCCCTTCACTGTCAGCTGGAAGTGGCATCCTCTGGGTGGCGTCGCAGGTCATGTCTCCTGCTCAGTTGGCCTCTGGACCTTTCTCTCCTCGATTCCCTGTCGGCCTTGCCGGTCTCTGCTTCTCTGTCTTCTGGGCAGCTACTCTCAGCCTTCAAACTTTGAACTTCAGGGCTCTCTTCTGTCTACCCTCCACCCTCTAGGAAATGACATTCCAGGCCATGTGGATGCTGTGAATCCCACTGTCTATTCCCAGCCGAGATCTCTTCCTGGACATCAGACTTCCCTGTAGCATGATGTGCACACCTGCCCTCCGCACACTCTGGGCTCCCCACCCCGACCCCTGACAACACCGGATGCGTGTCTTTCCCACTCCGTGAATTCTCCCTGCTCACACCAAATGCCTTAGACGCTTTCTTGAGTCCCCCCTCTCTCTCCCTCACGCTGTCTGATCCAGGCACACGTTCTGTTCCCTCTGTCTCTGGAGGGATTCCAAATCTGACCACCTCCAACTGCTTCTGTGGCCACTGTCCCGTATGCCATCACCATGTCTTGCCTGGATTACGGCAACAGCCTCCCACAGCACCCCCTGTCTGCCTCCACATCTTCAGTGGCTTATGGGCTCACCAACCGTGGCATCTGAGTCCTTGCTGGGGGCAAGAACACCATGACATCTGCCCTCTGTCCTGCCTCGCTCCAGCCAATTTCCTGATCGCAACTTCACGCACACTCTTCCTGAGCCTCTCTGGCCTTCTTATGTTTCCTCACCAATGCCACACCCGCTCCTGCCTCAGGGCCTTTGTACCTTTGGCTCTAGAGCCTACAAGGGCATAGATTCACCTCCTGAGCTCTCTGCTGGAATGTCACCTGATCGGAGAGGCTTTCTCTGACTCCTGGGTGAGCCGGCTTCTCCCCAGCCCCCTCTCCCTCTCCCTCCACCCTGGATTCTTGTTTTCATTGCATTCTCGCTGTGCAGCCAATCCCTCATTCGTGTGTGTGTGTGTGTGTGTGTGTGTGTGTGTGTGAGATCTCCCAGGAGAATGCAGGTCTACAAGAGCAACAGCTTTGTTTCCTTCAATGCTGTCCCTTCACAGCTTCTAGAACAATGCTTGCAGGAAGTAGGTAACCATAGCATGTGTTTAGTGAATACAGACAGGGGTGCGGTCTCTTCCTAAGCATCTTTGAACGTGTAGCCGGATTCTCACACAGAGTCCTGACACTGAGGCTTTTCTCTCCAGGAAGCAACTTTATTCCTGCCGGTGATGCTTAGTTGGGTTCGTACCCAAAGAACTGAGCCCCGAACATGGCACAGTTTTTTATACATTTTTACTTCTTTGTCTCCCATATATGGTAACACACAAACACGCAGTCCGCTTAGGTGGTCTCACGTTACAAGGTCGTGAGGGATGTCACGTACACATACAGCCAGGTTGCCTTTTTTTTTTTTTTCTTAGGGAGGGGACCCTACCACAAATGCACCACTCTTGGAAATCCCCACTGCCTGTTGTGGCCACTGTCACCTCCACTTAGGGACAAGTGCCTTTGTCCATAAACCAATCACCTGCCTTCAGTTTGGTCTTCCCCTGACTCATTCTTTACATGCCGAACATTACAGTCTTTCCAAAACACAAACAGAAATTTTGTCTCCTCTATGCAGAACTCTTACTGATAATATTAGTTTCCTGACTCCTTTCCCACTGATTAGTCGTATTGATCTTTCCAGAGTGATTCCTTGATGCACGACCTTCCTCCACCCCACCCCACACGCAGCCTGGCTCCTCATCCTGGGTCCCAGCATCTCGTACTGTCTCGTCCCTGGAACGTTACACAGCAGTCCACACCCCCAGCCCTTTCCCCCCAGGATGGTTCCCATTCACTCTTAGGTCTCCGTCTACCTCAAAGCTTCGAGCCTGGGGCACCTCCATGCAGAAGCCAGTCCTGTGTCCCCAGGTCGGCTCCCAGGGTGCCCTGAGATGTCCCTGTTGCAGTGTGGGTCACTGGATGTATGACATGGCTCATTTGCTTCTCTGCATCTGGACCTCGCAGTGGGCTCCACGGGGGGCAGGACCTGGATGTCACCTCTCCCCCTGGATCCCGGCACCTAAGGCAGCGTAGGCGCTCAGCCATGCACGTTATGTTTTGTATCTTCATTTTGCAAGTTAACATAAAACACCTCCACACAGCTACACATTGTTTCTACAGCGCAACAAACTCAACAACTCTTCTCACCGTACTGAATGCGTCCTGTGTCTAGTATTTACCGAAACACCCAAGGTCAGTGTGTGGTCTCTGGGTTAACCTCGCCAGCCCTCTGGAATGCAGGCTGTGTCTAGACTTGCTGCCTTCTTTGTTTGTTTTCTCATGGAAGTATAGAGAGAGCCTAATTCCTGCTATGAGTACAATCAAAACTACCCTTGTTTTCCTACACCTTGAAGCATTTTGATCCGTCTCTCGTGTTTCCAGCAGTTACATCCATATCGGGAATTGGACTTTCCTAAGACGACCTGGGAGGAGAAGGCATAGTTTTGGGAAGACCCCTAACACTCTCATTACACACCCCCCTCCCACCGCCGTGGACTGGATCCCACCATGTGCAGTGAGAGGGTTCACCCCTGATGTTGTAACCTCACTGTAGGAGGGAAGTTCACGCTTCATCGAGGTCCCAGATTATGTGTGGATGATGGTGTTGTCGCCTATATTATACATTTGTGTAGGGATTTCATGTGACATTCCATAATGACAGTGATTTTATTAAAATCTCCATGGTCTTGGGGCACCTGGTGGGGGGGGGGGGCTCAGTTGGTTAAACGTCCGACTTTGGCTCAGGTCATGATCTCGTGGTCTGTGAGTTCAAGCCCTGCATCGGGCTCTGTGCTGACAGCTCAGAGCCTGGAGCCTGCTTCGGATTCTGTGTCTCCCTCTCTCTCTGCCCCTCCCCCACTCACTCTGTGTTTGTCTCTCTCTCTCTAAAAAATAAGTAAACATTTAAAAAATTAAAAAAATATACCTCCATGGTCTTATATGCAGAACAGTTGTCAGTGTGATTTTTGAGTAAAAAATGTCAAATGTCTCTCATGGCCTTGGGGTAATTTCTAAATTTAATTTTCCAAAGTCTGGGCATGACTCTAATCTTTCCTCTTGTATTTTTCTCCAAAACCCACGCAGGCATCTGAAACTGTGCCTAAAGAGGCTCTGTTTCCTATACCCCCACTCTCCTTTCTTTACACAAATTTCTTCCTGCACGCTCTTTGTCAGTATAGGGTGATTGTTTTCCCCCAGAAACTCCAGTTTGAAACCTAGTAGTTACTTTTGATATTTTTTTGTCTGAACCGATCGTGGGCCTTGAATGCCTCCCTTGCAGATCCCACTAGTGAGTCTCGGTCACAGACCCGACCCCCACCCTGCATTTTGCTCACTGTTGCCTGAAAGGCTGTTGGAAACTTCTCTAGTGCTCACTCTTTGTCTTGTGTCTCTGTTTCTGATGTTTTACCAGCTCTCCTCCACCCATTCACTCTTGAACTCCCCAAATGTATCTTCTCAGTGCATATTTGTGCCCAGGAGGGTGTTATACGCTAGGGAGGGTAATCACGGGCACAGGCAGGTTCGGTCCTTAGCCGGTGTGCATTACAGCCCAGAATGAGAAGCCCCCCCACCCCACCCCTTGGTATGGTTTTCTGCTCTTCCTCCGCTCTCTCTCTCTCTCATCAGGAATGTGAATTCTTGCTCAGCTGGCAGATGGAATGCTGCTTCAAAGGGATAAGAGATCAACATATGTCTTGTTTTCTCCTGAGACAATTTCTGAAACACACAGCTGCTTTCTGGTCTAAGTTTTGAATGGAATAGTAGGAATGTAGGGAGGCATTTGTCTTCAGAGATGCTTTCTCCCTATAATCTGCATGCCGTTCTGGACTTTCATGCCAGTATTACTTTCTGTGTCTCTATTTTGTGCATCATACATACGCCTCCCCAAGGACCAGGGTCACCGTCACCTGGGAGCTTGTTAGAAATGCAGATTCACGGGTCCTATCCCACACCTGCTGAATCAGTTACTGGGAATGCGGCAGGGATCGGTGTTTTAAGACGCCCTCCAGGGGATCCCGAAGTTTTAGTTGGATTCTAGAGCTTCTCAACTGGGCAGGTGTGTCATACTCTTGGGGTCTACTGAAATTCTCTGCCCAGGGGGCAGAGATGCTAAATGTTGTACAACCTGTAGGACAGTGACAAACAAAAATAATTGTCCTGTCTCCAGTGACCCAGCCATCCCTCTGGACAACAGGATGAACCTGGTCTAGCAGAAATGTTGTGGTGCTTGGAATGCTGTGGCTGATCTCCCGCCCTTCTGTGTTTCCTCGTTCCATTTCTTACCCTGATTCCTATCCCAAAATGTCCCTGTTGTCTTCATCTTTCACGGCCTGAATTAAACAGTACCTGCTTCAGGAATCTTCCCTGACTTCCTCGACTGAAAGAATAAAACTTCTGCGTATGCCCGCCGGCATTTTGTCCGTGGATCTGGAATGTGCTTATTTGTCTTTGCCTTCTGCTATAGTTCTTGATAGAACTGTCTCCTCTTCCCTACACTGCACAGCTCAGGACAGGACTGTGTCTTTTCTGTCCCCAGCAGAGTGGCTGGCCTGTGAGAGGCTCGTAACAGAAACCACTTTTCCCTTCCAACCCCTTGCACTGTAGCGGCTCACAATGCTAGAAACACAGAGCACCACTGATTGACTTCGAGGTGTGTGGAGATAGGAGAAAGATAAAAAAGGAAACACCGTCCATTGCAGTCCACGACCAAACTCTCGCAGGAAGCGTCTGCAAGCAAGAAGCCTGCCTCTGATAAATGAACTGCTTCGTACAGAATTGGTGCGTGATACAAGAAGCCGTAATCCCAGCTCGTTCCAGCTGTACGATTCTAGAAGCCGTTGGTGAACACCCTGGGGCAACGTAGATTTGACAGTGGCCTTCGTTTCCTTCACAATTGGAGGTGATTCTATAACTAAACAAGGTTACCTTCTTGTTCTCATAAAATGAAGATCACAAACACTATTTCTGATCTGATCTGATCAGAGGGAAATGGAGCCATGTGTAGTGGGTGATAAACAGACAGGGGCATCTAGGGGCACATGATGTCCTGTAGAAATGGCTTTCTGCCACATGTGCCCACCTCAGTCCCTTTGATCTTCCCTTTGGATCTCACAGCTGGCCGCTGCTACAGATTGATGCTATGACATTCCAATACGCAACCATTTTGGGCCAAGAATAGTTACCAAGTTTATATGATCCAATTTTGGTTTAGTTGCTTATTCTCAAAATTTATTTTATTGTATTTTTCTGAAAGTTACTTTTGTAAAATGTTTATTTGGAGAGAGAGAGAGAGCAAGGATGAGTGGTGGAGGAGCAGAGAGAGATGGAGAGAGAGAGAGTCCCAAGCAGACTCTGAGATGTCAGCACAGATCCTGACACGGGGCTTGAACTCACAAACCTCGAGATCAAGACCTGAGCTGAAATCAAGAGTTGGACACTTAAACGATTGAGCCACCCAGGCACCCCTATTTTATTAATTTTTTCTAATACTGTATTTGAATGTAGTTGGCACACAAGGTTACATTAGTTTCAGGTGTACATCATAGTGATTCAACATCTCCATATGTCATGTGCGCTCACCACAAGTGTAACTACCATTTTGTCACCATACGACGCGATTATAGTATCATTGACTGTGTCCCCCGTGCTGTGCCTTTTATCCCCATCACTTATTGGTTCCATAACTGAAAGCCTGTATCTCCTACTCCCCTTCACCCATTTTGCTCATCCCCCCTCACCTCTGCCCTCTGGCAACCATCAGTTTATTCTCTATGTTTATGGGTCCGATTCTGCTTTTTGTTTATTCATTTGGTTTGGTTTTTAAATTAATTTTGATTTAAATTTTAAATTTTTAAAAATGTATTTATTTTGAGAGGGTGAGAGAGAGAAAGCATGCAAGGGGGGGAGGTACAGGGAGAGAGGGAGAGAGAATTCCAAGTGGAGCCCTACTTGGGGCTCCGATCCCATGAACCATGAGATTGTGACCTGAGCCAAAAATCAAGTTTGACGCTTCACCGACTGAGCCACCCGGGCGCCCCATTTGTTTTGTGGTTTAGATTCCACATATGAGCAAAATCATATGGTATTTATCTTTTTCAGTCCAACCTACTTCACTTAGCATAATACCCTGTAGGTCCATACATGTTGTTGCAAATTCCAAGATCTCAACCTTTTTTATGACCATGTAGTATTTCAGTATATACGTGTGTGTGTGTGTGTGTGTGTGTGTATGTATGTATATATGTACATATACATATATATATATATATATACATATACATATATATATGTAATATATTATTATGTGATATATATTATATAATAATGCAGTAAACATAGGAATACATATATCTTTTGGAAATAATCTTTTCTTTTTCTTTGGATAAATAACCAGTAGTGTAATTACTGAATTATATGTTGTTTCTATTTTAAGTATTTTGAGGAACCTCCATACTGTTTTACACAGTGACTGCACCTGTTTGCATTCCCACGAACAGTACATAAGGTTTCCTTTTTCACCACAATCTTCACTAACAATGTTGTTTTTGGTCTTTTTGATTTTAGCCATTCTGACAGGTGTGAGGTGCTATCTCATTGTGGTTTTGGTTTGCCTTTCCCTGATGGTTAGTAATACTGAACTTATTTCCATGTGTCTGTTGGCCATTTGGATGTCTTCTTTGAAGAAATGTCTTTTCAGGTCCTCTGCCCATTTTTTAATTGGATTGTCTGTTTTTGTTTTTGTTTTTGTTTTTTTTTTAGTGTTGAGCTGTGTAAGTTCTTCATATATTTTGGATATTAACTCCTTATTAGTTATATCATTTGCAAATATCTTCTCCCATTCACAGGGTTGCCTTACCCTTTTGTTGATGTTTCTTTCACTGTGCAGACTCTTTTTATTCGGGTGTAGTGCCTATAGTTTATTTTTGATTTTGTTTTACTTGCCTCAGGAGTCATGTCTAGGAGAAAGTTGCTAAGATCATCTGTTTTTGTGCCAGGACCAGACTGGTTTGATTGCCACAGCCTTGAAGTATATCTTGAAATCTGGGATCGTGCTATCGCTGGCTTCCTTCTTCTTTCTCGATTGCTTTGGTTATTTATGGTCTTCTGTGATTCCATACACATTTTAGGATTATTTGTTCTACTTCTGTGAAAATTGTTGTTGGTATTTTGACAGGGATTGTATTAAATCTGTAGATTGCTTCGGACAACACAGACATTTTAATGATATTTGTTCTTCCAGTCCAAGAGCATAGAATATCTTTCCATTTGTTTGTGTCATTTTCAACTTATCAATGTTTTATAGCTTACAGAGTAGGGGTCTTTCACCTCCTTGATCAAGTTTATTCCTAGGTATTTTATTCTTTTTGGTGCCATTGTAAATGGAATTGTAAAAGGAGACTTACCACTTTTGGACCTTGCCCCTTAAAAAAGATTGATTTTTAATGACTGAGTTTTTTTTTTTAATTTTCTAATATTTATTTATTTTTGAGAGACAGAGACAGAGCATGAATGGGGGAGGAGCAGAGAGAGAGGGAGACACAGAATCTGCAGCAGGCCTCAGACTCTGAGCCGTCAGCACAGAGCCTGATATGGGGCTCGAACTCACAAACTCTAACATCATGACCTGAGCTGAAGTCTGATGCTCAACTGACTGAGCCACCCAGGCACCTCTATAATGACTGATTCTATGCTATGGAAGAATACTATGCAGTTAACTAAGGAGTTACATTAAGTGTAGGTATATACACAACCAAGTATAACTAGAACATAAGCCCACCTCCTCTGTTAATTAGTAGACTAACTGCAATGTTTTGGTAACAGTTATCGCAAAGGTAAGGTCATGGGCAAGTCCCTGGCCTGGCTTTGGTGTCAAGTTTTTGATGCCCTAGATAACTATTATCACAGACTCTTCTGTGTATTCCACGTGGATGTTTTCTTCACGTTGAACCACACTAGACTGATCAGAGCTGATCTGCCAAATGCAGAACACATCAGCCTCAGGTTCAGAATTCCTGCCGCCTCTGGGATTTTTGCTTTTTGTCCATTTGAAACCTGTTATTTGTGGCCTGCATGCATTTCCTAAATGTATAGCTGGGATGAGTTGAAAACACATCGAATGTAGAAAGAGAATCTAAAAAAAATCTTTATGGATTTGAACCGTGTACTTAATCCACCAACAGGAAAATTAATTGGGGCAAATGTACATTCTAAAATAACGATGACTCACTTTGGGAGATGTGATTTGCTGTGATACTCGTGTTCTACCTTCCCCAGTTAGGAAAATCAAAAGCTTTACTGATAGAAGTACAGTTTCTAAACCAAGAGAAGCAGAAGTCAGGGAGTAATGTAAATTAACACGGGGGCCTTGGTACATAAGGATCGAGTAGCTCACCAGAACCGTGAGAACAGTGAAGGGCCTAAAACCATTTTAGGGAGGAAGAGACAAAGAGAAACGTGTGTTTGGCTGAGGGGAGAGAAGGCTCAAACAGGGACGAATGGCTCTGAGCATTTGAAGAACTGCCATGTAGAACTTACTCCTTATTTATTCATTTATTCTATTTATTTATTTATTTATTTATTTATTATTTTACTTTTTTCTTGTGACTTAGACTTGTTCTCAGCGGGATCCAATGGGTAGAGAAATCCAGGGGGTTGCCATTGCGTGGAAACATAATTTTTTTAGCTTTACATAAGGAAGTGATTTCATGTATTCAGAACGGTCTGCCTTGGGAGGTGGTGTGCAAGTTAGGCAAGTTAACTAATCTGTCAGTGTCTGGTTTACTCATCTAAAATGTCTACTCTGTAAATACATGAATATGAATTAGCAGTTTTGTAAGTGTAAGTTACAATTACTGCTATTCTTAATTTATTATTATTTTGTACATACTTGGATTGCCTGATTTTTATAGAGTTTCCCACAATATTATCATAGAGTGATTCTCCAGGTCTTTATACCAGAATAATTACATGCTCCCATCACAACTGGAAGCTGCCACAGAATTGCCTTAGAATTCTTGAAAATCTCAGGATCAAATTTCTCATAAGATTTAACTTCAAGTATAAATTATTTTCAGTGCAGAAGTAGAAACTGATGCAGGCAGAGAACAGCCTCCTAACAAATTCATCTCCCGTCTCCTGAATGTTCTGTGCAGGTGGGCACTGGACAGGCCGTGGGGAGGGGATATAAAATTGTATGACTTTATTAAAGTGCTTCATGAAAATAAATTTTAGCAAAGATAGTAAGTTTTGGAATCAATCATTGGCATGTGAATTGGTAATGTGATTTTTTAAATTTATATTATACCACAATTTTTATTGTGAGGAACCTTTAAAAATATATTGTGGATAACTGTAAATTTAGTTATCCTAGTGTATGTATATTTGCTCTTAAATGTCACAATCAGACATTTAAAAAGATCCTAGTAGCTAATTGAATTCATAATTTTAAAGGCGCAAAATTTTATCATGAGGTTATATTACAGTAGTCAAAATGAATCGTTTTACTTGAATGACCTGTAAAGATCTCTATGCGAGTAGTAGACATTTTTTGATTATTTTTTCAATGTTTATTTTTGGTAAGGATTGACCAAACTTTTATTGTCAAAGCTTATCTAACTTAAACAGAGACAAATAACCTATTTTCTTGCCTATTCTGTTTTTATTAACTGCTATTTCTTTAAAAAGTGAATGCATGAACAGAGAGTTTTTTAAGTTTTTTAATATTTAAAATAATTTTTTTAATATTTATTTTTGAGAGAGAGAGAGAGAGAGAGACAGAGCAGTATTGGGGGAGGGGCAGAGAGAGAGAGGAAGACAGAGGATCCGAAGCAGGCTCCAGGCTCCGGGCTGTCAGCACAGAGCCCGTCCCGGGTCTCGAACACAGGAGCCAAGAGATCATGACCTGAGCAGCCATGAGATCATGACCTGAGCCGAAGTCAGATGCTCAACCGACTGAGCCACCCAAGTGCCCTGAGAGAGCCTTTGAAATGCAAAAGATAAAAACCTAATAGCAGCAAAGAAGCCGAAGCAGAAAAGCTTATCCAATACCAAAATGGATTTCAATACCATGTCAGCCAACGTATTTCTAGTTACTTCATTTCTGGCGGAAAAGAACCAATGAACTGAGGCACAGAGAGAACAGTAGAATACATAAACAGTCTTCAAAATGAGACTCTACATCTAACACCTTGCAGTGGGGGCTGAGAATGGCACCTGTATTTTCACAGAATATAATGAATTACGTACGTGCCTTTGTCAGTTACGCGGTCTGCATATGAACTGGCTCTCGGCTCACCCTCCACAGCTTTCTCTGTGTCTTGTTTAAAACCCTCACTTTTCAGATAGGAAGTCCAGTGCCTTCTACAAGATACACTCAAATCCTTTTACTATTAAGGTGAAACTTGGGGGCCCTCTGTAGGATGATGCAACGCGAGAGGAAAATACCCGTGGAGGACCTTCTGTGAATGCCTCCGGCTCCGGGGAAGGCTTGGGACATGGGGTGTGTCAGTTTCTCAGCTGTCCTCTGTCTGTCTTTCCCTCACCTTTTCCTTCTTTTCTCTTGTTTCTGCTTTTTGCAAATGATTAAAACCCCTGTTTTATTTTCCAAGGGAGTCATAAAAGACCATGAACACCAGAAAGCGAAGATTCTGGGGATCACCCTAGAGCATGCCCACTGACCATCTGCTCTGTCTTTTTCATGATTAGAACTTGGTAATAAATGCTCATGTTCGGAGGTCTCTCTTTGTCTGTCTCCATTTCTGTAACACGCATGCACACACACTTATGCACACTGCCCTCTGTTAGTCATTTGAATTCCACATCTCTAAAGAGATTAATTCAAAATTTATTTCGTTAAGCTAAACTTTCCTTTTAACATAAAGTTTAAAAAATATCTTTTGTAATACGTGGGGTTAACCCTGAAACAGTTGTAAAGGCCTTTGCAGAATTAAGTGAATTAAATACCATTCAGAACACTTAAAACTCTTTTTATAAAATGTTTATAGTGTCAACCTTGAAGGAAAGTTCTCCTGCTGATATATGCCACTCCCAGAGTGCAAAATCATTCTCCTCACTGCATATTTTTTTCCTTGTTTTAGTAGTGTATGTAATTTGAAACATATAAAATAAGACAACTCAGGACGTGTGGGTGGCTCAGTCGGTTAAGTGTCTGACTCTTGGTTGCGGTTTGGGTAGTAATCTCACAGTTCATGAGTTCAAGCCCCACACTGGGCTCTGCGCTTATGGCATGAAACCTCCCTGGAATTCTCTCTCTACCCTGTCTCTGTGTCCCTACCCTGATTACACTTTCTGTCTCTCAAAATAAATAAATATACTTAAAAAAAATCAACTCATGACAAAGGATTTACAAATATGCTTTAAAAAAATTTTTTTAACATTTATTTACCTTTAAGAGACAGAAAGAGACAGAGTGAGCATGGGAAGGTCAGAGAGAGAGAGGAAGACACAGAATCCAAAGCAGGCTCCAGGCTCCGAGCTGTCAGCACAGAGTCCAGTGTGGGGCTCGAACTCACGAACCATGAGATCACGACCTGAGCCCAAGTCAGATGCTGAACCAACTGAGCGACCCAGGTGCCTCGGAATATACTTTTTTTAAATTCACACTTTGAGTTATATTCTTATTTCTCAAATACTAGTTCTTTCAGTGTTGATTTTAAATCACCTTCTTACTTTTTTAGATCTTTATTACAAAACCAGAGTAAAAAGGTCTATTGAAAGTAACAACTAGATTGTATGATCAAGTTAGATCAAAAAAGAACTCCTTTGGGAGGAAAAAGCAAAATTAAAAAAGAATATTTTAAAGGGTAGGCAAGTTAGACAAGACTAGAATATTACACATTTATGCCAGATATCACCTTACCACGAAAGATATTGAACCAAATAGATCTATATAATCATTTTTTGTCTACTAATTTTTTTTCCTAGATATGTTCTATAAACTTTGTTCTGTCTACATAGTTACACCAATTTCTTAATTAAACTGCTTGAACTGACTGCTCTGATAGTTGAGAGTGATTGTCATCAGTGAAATTAAGCTGATCACATTTGCACAAAATACTGGATTTCGCGTGCACACACACGCGCGCGCGCACGTAATCATGCTGTAAAATAACCATGCACGTTTGGACTTTTGTGCCTAGGAGGCTTTATTTTCAGAGTGTTCTTTCCTTCCTGCCTGTGGCCACCTGTGCTTGGACTTGCTGATGGACCGTCCATTTCTTTAGCGTCTCTGTGGTTCTGTGCTTTCTCCATTGCTGCACCATTTTGCATTCCCGCTATCTCTGTATGTCACTGCTTCCCTGACGATGTCTCAGCCATTTCATTCTGGAGGCATGTGACTTATCTGTGCCTTTCAACTCTATCATTAATCCCTTAATCTTCTGGCTAGCCGCCTATCTTCGCTGTCAGCTCTACTCTGGACTATAACTTCCAGTATATTCCAGAGGCTTCAAAGGGGCTAATCTTTTGATCCAATGAGAATAAAAATCTATCTTTTTCTTAGTTTGGAGCTTCAGTGTTTTGTTTTTTTTTTTTTTTTTTTCTAATTATACATGTAGAAACCCTAGAGAAATGTTCATGATAAATCCTTTTTTCAGAACCTCGGGTATGTGATAATGATCTGAATTTTGTTTTGATGATTAGAAAATACAAGATTGTAGCCTAGTACAAAAAGTAAACTTCTTAAAACTTCAGAAGCCAGAGTCTGAATGCGCCAGACCAAAATTTGATGCAACGATGAGCAGTAGGTGGGGCCAGGCCTTAAGTCTGAACATTGTGTAAATAATTATTATAAAATGGTGTTGTTAGAACTATGATAGAGAACTTACAATCTAAGGAAAATGGGATGGGATTGTGGGGTTTTGTGTTGCATGAGGCATCCCACCAGTGGTGCCACTGCTCTGGGGCAGGAAGACCGTGCGGGCCACAGGGAATTTCATTTCATGCCTTGGGAACAATCAAGTGGCCGCTGGATTCATAAGCTTAGAAAATACATTTCAGGGGTACCTGGGGGGCTCAGTCGGTTGAGCGTCTGACTCTTGATTTTGGCTCGGGTCATGATCTCATGGTTTGTCAGTTTGAGCCCCGTGTTGGGCTCTGTGCTGGCAGTGCAGAGCCAGCTTGGGATTCTCTCTCTCTCTCTCTCTCTCTCTCTCTCTCTGCGCCTCCTCTGCTCTCTCTCTCTCTCAAAATAAATAAATAAACTCAAAAAAAATACATTTGAATATAGTTAGGTGTTCAACTGATTTCCAGAAGGGCAAAGTCTTCCTAAAATAGATCAAGTGCCATGTATTTACTTAATTTAAGTTCCTGTCTTAAAGGTGGCCATAAATCTCAGAGTTACATAGCTATTTGCCTCCAGGACTCTGTTGGGGAACACAAAATCTGTGTGATGAAATGTCAACTCATGGCACTTTTGTGTTAATAACAAATTAATGTTTGTAATATAAAACATTTCTGAAAATATGTAAAACTTTTCTTGGAATTTTTTTTAAGGAAACACTATATAACACATAATATAGCCCCCAAGGACACATTCTCAGAAAGGCATGGAATTAGGGAGACGAGGAGAGCTTCAGTTCTGGAATTAACTCTTCACGTTGCTAGGGATCAAAGCCTGAGTCACCGCTATCCTCTAATGTAACTGAACATTTTTGTGTGTCCTCAGTCCCCATTCCCTCATTTGTAAAATCATGATTCTTATTGTAGGTTTTTATTAGTTTTCACGTACCGAGGTATTAACAGATTATTATTTATACTTTTCCATTTTTTTTTTTTTTTTACGTGTCCAAATCAGAGTCAGGCTCTAATGTTGACCTATGTGGACTTGAGAAGCGTTGGCCTGATTCTGTGTCCAACATGTTTTCAGGTAACAGCTGGGTGGTTGTGTCCCCTAAATAAGTGTGAGGCTCGGGGAAGTGTGTGACGCCTACTTCAAATTTCTTCCTTTCAGAAAGGATCCGCTTTTTGTATGTGGTCTGTCCATGTGTTGCCTATTAGGTTGTAGCTTGAATAACAGAAGGAAAACCAGAGAATAAGCGTGGTCTGGTTGGGTCATGCAGAAAAGTTAAGGGGAGGCAGAGAGAGAGAGGGAGAGGAGGAGGAGGAGGGGGAGGGGGAGGAGGAGGAGGAGGAGGAGGAGGAGGGGGAAGAAGAGGAGGAAGAGAGATCATTTGGGTTTTGCTGTTTGTTTTTACTACGTGTCAAGTCCAGACTGATGGAAGATGTACTTATTCAGTGATCTCTGTCATTTACTTCATCATTCCAGTTTCTGGCTAAACCAGTGTTCTATTGTTGTTGTTTTAGGGAGTTTTGGGTTGAAGAGAGATGACTTTTATGATCCACGACACTAGTTGCTTGTGTATTTGATGACTGTCAACAGGCTGGAAAACAGCCCAGACTAACCCCACTGCCGCAGACGTGAGCTTCAGGAGAGCAGGGCACCAGACCTTGGTTTGGAGGCTGACCACATGGCACCTTAGGACAAAAGCCCATTTGTCTCTAGTGTCTCTCCATCAGAGGCACCACTTCCAGGGACAACATTTTGAAATCTCCCTGCAGCTTAACTCATTTTTACCCTTGCCACTGACGTTTTTGGCCTTCTCTTTACATTTGGTAACGAATCCTTAAACAAAGAACATCACGAATCACACGTAAACGCTCAATATGGGGTTTGGCTAAGTCAGACGTGGACACCAGGAAAGGGCTGCTCTTTCAAGAATGATTTCCACCATGCATGCCTTATATTGCCTTGGTGCTTCAAGGAACAGAAGTGTCCTTGGTACCTCGGGGACAAGCCGAGGTACTTACCACTCACCAGTGTAACTTCACCGGTGTGCATAATATTGGATTTCCAAAAATGTTTAAGACACACACTGCAAATTGGTGAATCCAAACTAAATTATTCCACGTGCAGGGACATTAAATACTGTCGATTTTGTGTTTGTCGGGCAGTCCTTCCATGGGAAGACCTAACACCGCTAGATAGATTTGTCTGGCGGCTTCTGCAGTCATCAGCATCCCGGGAAGGGGCGGGCTCCCTCAGTTTTGTTGAATGCTGAAGCCTCTGGCAAGTACTGAAATTGGAATTGATAATTTCCTAGGGGGCGGCATTAATCTCTCTGCCTTAATGCGTCACACGGTACATATTTTTCTACATGAGCTTCTCTGGGGACAACAGTTATAAATGCTTAATGGGGCATATGTCTGAGTATAGAAAAGAAAAATGTAATGATTAATGAGACTCCAAAAGGAAGTAAGTGGTTGAAATAGGAACCTGGGAAACAGCAGGATAGGTGGGTCTAGGGACAGCTAAGAGCCTGTGGTTAATTTGAGGCTGAGTTGAAAATTGTAAAAACTGGTGTCCATGGTGCTGACCAGACTAGCTCTGTGTGACCAGAAACGATACCTATGAAATCAAAATTATTCTGCTGAGATTGTTACGGGAACTAAAGTGTGTAGACGTTTAGCACATTGGAGAAAAAATTTCTAAATGAATATTATGCAGATAAGAAGACTTAATTATGTCCCAAAGTTGTTCCCTTTCTACCTCAGAATTATCGAAAAACACAAATGGGAGTTATATAAATAAAGTTACGTGACGTTAGATTCTCTGTAAATATAGCTTTATAAAACTTAATTGTAATAAAATGTACGTGGCTTAAGAAGGTTATAAAGTTCAAGACATTACAACAGGGGGATGATGACTTTTTAATTGTGGTAAAATACATCTTAAATAAAACGTCTCATTTTAACTATTTAAAAAAATAATGTTTATTCATTTTTGAGAGACAGAGTATGAGCAGTGGAGGGGCAGAGGGAGAGGGAGACACAGAATCTGAAAGAGGCTGCAGGCTCTGAGCTGTCAGCACAGAGCTTGATGCGGGGCTCCAATTCACGGACTGTTGGATCATGACCTGAGCTGAAGTTGGACACTTGACCGACTGACTGCTTTAAAGTGTATAGTTTAGTGGCAGTGAGCACCTTCACAGTGTTGTGCATCCATCAGGACCATCTCGTTCCTGGACATTTTCACTGCCCACCCCCCCCGCCCCGGCCAAATGGGAACCATACCCATTAAGCAGTCACCCTCCATTTACCCCTCCCCAACCCTAATAACTGCTAATCTGCTTCCCATCTCCGTGGGTTTCCTATTGTTGATATTTCAAGTAAGTGAAATCACCCAGTATGTGGCCTGTTGTCTGGTTGTTTTCACTTAGCCTAACACTTTTAAGGTTAATTTGTGTTGTACGTGTAGCACTTCATTCCTGTTCATGGACGAATACTATTCCATGCTGTAGGTATAATCACTTGGTTTATCCATCAGTCATTTGAGGGACATTTGAGTTGTTTCCACCTTTTGGCTGTTGTGAATAGCCCTGCTATAAACGTTCATGAACAAGTAGTTGTTCAAGTACCTGTTTTCAGCTCTTTTGGGTTTGTACCTAGGAGTAGGAAGGTTAGCATGGCAATCCGTATTTAACATCTTGAAGAACCATCAGAGTTACATTGCCACTTGCAATGTGGGTGGGTTCCAGTTTCTCCACATCCTTGCCGATGTTTGTTATTCTTATTTTTAAAATTTACTGTAGTCATACTAGTGAGTGTGAAGTGGTACCATTGTGGTTTTCATTTGATTTGTGTTTCCCTAATGATTAATGATGTTCAGCATTTTTATGTGCTTCGTGGTCATGTGTGTATATCGTCTCTGGAGGAGCGTCCACTTAAATCTTTTAACGTTTGTTCTCTGTATTTATGGGTCTGCTGGGTTAATTTTTTTATATGTTGTGAATAATGGTTCAACTTCATGCTTTTGTAGGTGGCCATCCAGTTGTCCCTGCAAACACATTTATTGAAGAGACGATTCCTTCCCCCATTGAATGATGTGGAATAGTCATTGACAATCTGTTAAACATCTGTGTATGGGTTTACGGGTTCTGGATTCTCAATTCTATTTCATTGGTCAGTACATCTATCCTATGCCAGTACCGCATTGTTTTGATTACTGTAGTGTTTTATTACGGGTTGAAATCAGAAAACGTGAGGCATCCAACTTTCTTTTTCTTTTCTCTCATTCTTTTTCAAGATTGTTTTGGCTATTCAGGGCCCCCTGTAATTCCATGTGAATTTTAGGATCAGCTTTCCATGTTTTCAAAAAAAGGGGCATTGGGGTTTTCATAGGGATATATCATGGCTTCCTTGATATGAAGAATGTCCTGGGAAATGAAGGAGAAACGTGCCATCTCGTGGCACACAAGAATTTTTGTTTCTGGAGAGCATTTTTGTTCTCACTGATGTTAGCTGCTGTAGGTAGACTTACCAAAGAATAGTTATTATTTAGTATCCAGGATTTTGAAACGTTAGCACTCATTATTTTAACAGTACTGTCGCACCTTTTTTCATCTTCTAATCTTTTAGTGTGAAACAGAACACACAGTAAAATTTGGCAATAAAGGTGCACCTGTGATTTATCAAAAGTGAATTTCATGGAATCACCACCAAGCAAACAAAGTAGACCATTGTCTGTATCCCCGAATGCAAGGTTACTTTATCATTTGAAAAGTACTGTGATTTTCTACATTAGCCAAATAAAGGAACAGCAATGATATGCAGTAGATACAGAACTGCTGTAAACCAGTAAGAAAACATACTAAAATGCACTATAAAATATTGGATAGGAGACTGGGGAGCCACAGAAAAGGATCTCCCAGTGACTAATACTTGTGTAAGGATTCTCAACCTTAAAACTCATGAGGGTGCTGCGAATGAAAACCACGTGGAGAGAGGTCGTCTTCCCCATAAGTATGGCTCCATTAAATAGCCAGTATCCAGCGTTGATGAGAACGTGGAACAATTTGAACATGGTGTATTGCTGGTGGGAGTGTAAAATGGTATAACCCACTTGTGAAAGCTCTGACAATTCCTAGTACATTCAAATCCGTGCATCCTTTGTATTCTAGCACCCCCACTTCCGGGTATGTGCCGTGTAAAAATGAACACATTATTTTACAAAAAGACTTGTGCAAGAATGTTGGGAACAGCTGTATTCATAATCGACCAAACCTGGAAACATTCCGGTGGTAGACATTTTATTCTTTCATACATTGCCTATTCTTGGACCAATTCTCAAGTGTTTTCATTTGTGATAGCTTTAAGGTACCTGGTGTCTTTCCGTGTAATACTTCACTCTATTTTTAGCTCATTGAAAAATTAAAGCATTGAAAAAAAAATTGTTGAGCCTTTCCAGTTTTCTTCAGGGAGTCTGTTGCTCCAATTTGTTGAGGCTGGCAGAGCAAACTTTGCTCATATGAAATTTCACTTTTTTTAAATTTTTTTGACGTTTATTTATTTTTGAGACAGAGAGAGACAGAGCATGAATGGGGGAGGGTCAGAGAGAGAGGGAGACACAGACTCTGAAGCAGGCTCCAGGCTCTGAGCTGTCAGCACAGAGCCCGATGCGGGGCTCGAACTCCAGGACCGTGAGATCATGACCTGAGCCGAAGTCGTACGCTTAACCGACTGAGCCACCCAGGCGCCCCGAAATTTCACTTTTGAAATGAGTTTAAAACTCAAGAGTATCTGTGAGACCCTTGGAATTCACAAAATACCCTGCACTCAGTGTTATGTCTGCCAGTTACCTGGTGAGGAAGACTGGAGGGAAAATAAGAAAGAATAAAAGACTACATCTACCCAACTACCAATAAATCAAGGATTAGCCTAGGATGCTTTCTACTGCTCTCTTCTGTCTGAGTTTATCTTTAGGTCGTGGTCAGTGGCATAAATACTCAGATATTTCTCTCCCCTTTGCCTTATTTTTTTTTCTTTTTTTTTAAGATTTAGTTTTTTGAAACTGGCTTGTCATGATTTATTTTTATTCAAGTAAAAGTAACATACAATGTGATATTAGCTTCAGGTATACAATGTAATGATGCAACAATTCTGTGTGTTATTCCAGGGCTCCTCAGGGGATGGTAGTCTTACTGCCCTTCCCCTATTTTGCTCGCCCCCCCCACCATTCCCCTTTACCTTACTTTTAAAAGAGGGTAAATATTTGTTTTACTTTTCATTTCAAGTAAATCACATTTTAGTAACTTTGAAGGATGTTTTTTATATTATTGTTTCTTTTTTTTTTCTTTACTGCCCTAAGAGGTAAAGAGATTCTAGATTAGTAGCAACGTCAATTGTGTACCTCATGTTTTTACCATTTTTTTTTTTTTACCATTTTTTACCATAAGATGTAAAGAGAATTCTAGATTAGTAGCAATGTCAATTATGTATGTCATTTGTTTTACCATTTTTGGAAGATGAATCCTTTTTTTTTTTAAGCTAAGGCTACTTCTAAAATTTGAACTATAAAGCCCATTTTGAAGTGATGTGTTGTAAATTGAGAGGATTATAGAGAGAAAATAAAAAGCAAAGCATGTATTTATATTGTGTACATTCTGGATTTACTATACCTCCATCGCAGTCTGAACAAATAGGGTGCAGTTAACTGTGTGTGGTTGTAAAACCGTCACTTTGGGTCTGTTCTGGAATATTCAGAGAGGTCATGATTTAGGATTGGTTTAGGTACAGAGGCCACTCCTCATTCCTGCCAGGCATATAAGCACAGTAATATATGTTGAAATTCTACAGAACAGGTGAGTTTGATAGAAGCCTTTTTTTTTTTTTAATACTTTTTCAGCTCCTTGCCAGTGATGGCCTTGAAGGCGGGGAAGGGAGGAAAGGGGTTACAAGCAACATTTGAAGAGAGAAATGGCAAATCATTTTCCAAAAAGAGTCACCATATCCAACCAGTGTTCAAGAACTACAAATCCTTCTAATATACAATAATTGCTTGTTTGCCTTCTGTCTTCATGTGTTGTTGCCCACAACATTATAAACTGTATGAAAGCAGGATTTATTCTATTCTTTTCTCTGCTATACCTCCAACTCCTGAAACAGTGCTTAGCGCATAAAAGACACGCACTGGACATTTGTTGCATTAGTCACAGCCGCACAAGTGGGTTAGGTGGGGCTTTGAATCAGCCTGGCCATGGTGATCTTGGATCTCAGTCTCACAACTTCCAGATTTTAATCAGATCCAGTTTTGACCAAGTTTAGTAGGAAAGCAGAACTCTTAAACTAATTGCAAAGTAAAACAAAAACACAAAGGAAAAAAACAACAACAACAAAAACTCGTTGCAAAGTAATACGAAATTAGCCTTAACTACCAGAAGCCCAGTAGGTCAGTATGACTAAGGTGGTCCTCAGTGCACGTGATTGATTTGTCTGTAGTTCTCTTGCTAAGCCTAGAACCCGAACTCATCCCTGACCACCTGGGTCTCCTCTTCCAGGAGAGTGGCTGGTGGCATTCTTGAATGTCTTGTTGATGTGGGTTGTTGCAGGATTTTTCACCACAATACCCGGGGTTCGTTGTCTCGCCGCTTCGAAGAAGGAAGAGGGGGACACAGAATGAGCAGCGGGCAGAAGTTTATTAAAAGTGTAAGATCAGAAGGGAAGAGTAGTAGAAAAGCTCTCTTTGCCGAGAGGGGACATTGGAAAGTTAACACCGAGGACTGTAGGGGAGGGTCCTTGTTTTATAAGGTTCTGGTCAGCCCTCCCCCTCCCCCATCCCTTCCCCCTTGGTCCTTTTCAGGCTCTACCCTTACTGGCTGGATCGCTCTAGGTGCTGGGTTGTCCATTCCTGATGGGCTCCTTTCCATCGTAGGAGGGGTGGTCTCTGGCCATACTTAGGTCTTTCATCAAATTCCCGAAGGAACCCTGGGGGAGAGTAGGTGGGGTCTGTTCCATTGTTAAGAGGAACCTTAAGCCTGAAGGGGTTTGCTGTGACCACACACCCCCAGCATTGTTCCCAAATAGGTGTTTCTCCCCACCCAGGGACCTCAGGTCCTAATCTTTCCCTCTCTGCCTACTGGATCCTATCTTCTATCATAGGTAGACCTGATCCAAATCAGAAGCAACCACTTAATGTGTGACTGAGCGCCTCCCCTGAATATAGAACCCAAGCAGGTCCTCAAGGCGAGCTTCAGAACCTACTAGACCCTCTTCAGATAGCTGTGGGCTGGGGTGCAAATAGGCCAGCCAGCCCTTTGGATGCTGATTTCCACTGTTTCCCACCCTTCCCAGTATCATAATCATCAAGGTACTTTGACCTTAAAAACATATGCATAATTGGGCGCTTCCTGATTTTAAGAATCTGGTGACAGAACCGGGGGATTAATTTATTTTTAAGTTCTGGGAGACGTTCTAAGCATAATGAGGGTTGAGCATCATTGCCCCAGACTTGGACTCCAGCACCACCTGAGGCCTCCCCATTGACTCGGACCTTGACCTCTCAGATCGCCCCCTAAACCAAGATTCAGCTCAGACAGGTTTGGCTAAGTATTCATTTATTGAGAATAAATAGTGTGTTCTGAGGGTTCCTGTGGTTCAAGCAGTGCCAGGGGCCATGTTTTCAATGACCGATTAATGGGAAAAGATCTGCCATGAGTTCTTAACATTGCCATGAATTCTCTTGTTCCAAGTCAGGTGTTTGGAGGTAATTTTCCAAGATTATAAAATCCTAGCACTTTGTCTCAAAGTGAATTTAGGTGGCCATCTGCACCAGAATCTCCTGGAGTGTGTGTTTGAAATGCAGAGTTTTGGATCCCATCCCTGGATGCCTGAATCAGTATCTGGATGTAGGACTAGGGCGTGATTCTGAAGGGTTGGGGAGAAATGGCCCTAAGTCTTTCTGGGGGGAGAAAAGTGTTAACTTTACCAATGGGCTATTGCCCTCCAGAGGTCACAGCACCTGAACAGATGGACAGAATGCCTGTGGTACTACAATTTCATGGTAGACGTTGACAGAGAAGAAGTGATAATGAAAAATCGGTTGAGAATCACTGAACTAGAAAAATCTATAAAAAAAAAAAAAAAAAAAAAACACCAAACAATTCAAGTCATTGTTGGACATCCTAAAATTTGAGTTCTACTTAGGGCGGGGAATCCTTCCTGCTGTGCAAGCAGACATGCCTGTGGTGTTAATAACCTAATCTCTCTGTTCCTGCTTTCTGCTTCCCTTCCTTGTTGACATATTGATAAGATAAACCTTTTAAAGCATTTCTTAGAAGACTATCGATTGTTATGGAAATTCTCACATCTACCTTTTTGGAAGTCTTTAAAATTTATTTTTTAATTTTTTTTAATGTTTGTTTATTTTTGAGACAGGGACAGACAGAGCATGAGCGGGGGAGGGACAGAGACAGAGAGGGAGACACAGAATCCAAAGCAGGTTCCAGGCTCCGAGCCATCAGCACAGAGCCCGATGCGGGGCTCGAACTCACAGACCGAGAGATGATGACCTGAGCCGATGTCCGACGCTGAACCAATGGAGCCATCCAGGCTCCCCAACCTTTTTGGAAGTCTTAAATTGATGTGTTTACCATCCTTTCAGGGGCAAAAGGACCTTGCCTTGATTTTTTGTGGTCATTCTTTGTAACTTTTTATTTAGAAATTAAACTCGCAGAAGAGTTGAGCAAAGAAATAAAAAACTCTTGTACACCTCCCCACCCCCCCAACCAAGCCTGCCACTTGCTGACATTTATCACCTAAGAGTTGTCTTTTCCTCTCTCTAGAAAATGCTTTCACTGGACTTGCAACACAACTAGAACCCCAGATTATAGTGTGTTTCATTTATCCTTCCCACTGTTGATTTAAAAAAAAATTAAACGATATTTATTTTTGAAAGACAGAGACAGAGCACGAGCAGGGGAGGGGCAGAGAGATAGGGAGACACAGAATCAGAAGCAGACTCCAGGCTCCTAGCTGTCACCACAGAGCCTGATGTGGGCCTTGAACCCACGAACTGTGAGATCATGACCTGAGCCGAAGTCAGACGCTCAACCCACTGAGCCACCCAGGCATTGATTTTACACATAAAATCTTTGTGAGTATAGACCCGCTCTCATCATGAAAATCACATGAGCATTGATTGCTGCTGCAGTGAGGTATCCATACCAGTTCACAGGATCCCCAAAGCAGTTACTGTCCCCAGTTGCTGTCCAGTAACCATCCTAAATGTGCTGTGTGGCATCCACCCAGATAAGTCACAGTAATAGCTGGAGACTCGGAACAAGTGCTAATTACCAGCTGAACTCTTGGGTTTGGGGATTGTTGGTGATGGTGGGGACGTGGAGTGGGGACAGCCTACGCATATTCAAGTAAAGCTCCTTAGCAAAATTTTATGATGTCTTTTCATCCATTTTTTACCCCTACGGCTGAAGATTTAAAGACCGAATGTGTCTTTTTAAATATCAAATCATGCCCCGCACACAGACATCTCGGCGGAGCTCTGTGGCAGCTTGATGACGAAGCCACAAATATACAATAAATGCTGAATCAGTTCCAAGCGACGACACTATAAAAGGAAGCCTCAGCTTCATTATTCTGTTTGGTCCCCAGATGGCTGTTTTTCCTCAGGCTGTTTTCCTGCGGATTTTATTGTCACAGAAAGACACTGCCATTTCACTTGACTGGCGATTGGAATCTCGTTATTACGAGGCTGCCGTGAACGTGTACCTTTGGGGAGAAAGTATTTTAACCTACATTTGGTAGGTTTACCCAAAAGGAGTAATGGGAGGGCCTGAAAATGGATTTTGACTCGTGTCTTGGTTTTGGAATTTCTCTATCCTGCTGCTGTTCTTGGCCTGTCAGACCCCAAGTACTTAGAAAAGTGCTCCGCTATGTTGGCATTGGAAAAATGGACCCTCTCCTCTTTTGAAATTCTTTGTGATGAAATAATCAGGATGCAAGTAGCATTTTCTTCACTATATCTTAACATCTAAGTTCTTTACAATGTCTGGTTTTAACCCTTCTCAGAGACCTAGAATTTAGCTCACTCTACCATTTGTGTGTGTGTGTTTATATGAAAACATGTTTATTTTGTCAATAGCTGAGTCCCCACCTTGGTCTCCAAGGGCAACCCGCTTAGCGTGCAGCCCGTGGTTTGAATTCAGGGCTGTAAATCAGCCCGTTGGGACAATAGCTCAAATTCTATGCAGGGAGAAAAACCATGCTCAAATGGTCCCCACCTCTTGTCTCCGTAGGCTGATCTGTGGCCCAAACGAGAGGGGTGGGACTTCCTTGTCTGTCACTGTGGCACAAAGTTCTGGAGCTCGTGGGTGTTGTGCCTGCCTCATCCTGGACCTTCTTGGCCCCCCTCCTTCTCGACCTCGGGCTTCCTCCACCCCGTGGTGGGCTGAGTTTACCTTCCTAGCCCCTGAGAGCCCACTGTTAAATTTTCAGGAATTTGCCAGTTGGTTGTACACCAGGGAAACAAAGCCTATAGAAAAGTAAAAGCATACAAACTTACAGTTAGGTAGATGGCAATAAAACCAAGGGTAACACGCAACACTCATCACTTCCTAACTAGTTCGCTTAGGTCCTCAAAGTCACGTTTGTGTCTTGTGGTGAGTGCTGGAAGTGCCCCCCAATCATGTGCTGTCTCATGTGTCACATCTTTTTCCAACCCTGGGTTTGGTGACTTCTTGTTGGGGGCCTGAGATGAGAGAATTACACCACGAAAGTCGGCGTCATTTACTGTCTTACTGATCGTCTAGAATTAAGAAGTTTTGGAGGATGTGTTCATTCAGGGCTACACTTACAAATACGTTATGTCAGGGGCACCCAGGTGGCTCAGTCAGTTAAGCGTCCAACTTCGGCTCAGGTCATGATCTCATGATTCCTGAGTTTGAGCCCCGCGTTGGGCTCTGTGCTGACAGCTCAGAGCCTGGAGCCTGCTTTGGATTCTGTGTCTCCCTCTCTGCCCATCTACTGCTCATGCTCTATCTCTGTGTCTCTCAAAAATAAAAATTAAAAGATTAAAAATAAATGTGTTATGTCAGCACCAAAAATGTGACAAAATATGATACATTGTCTAAAAACCCTGGTCTTACTTCCACAGATGTTTCTCAGGTCCTTGATAAGTGAGTGACATCTGACATACTTCAGGGGAGTCAGCGAACTTTCTGGAAAGGGCCAGATAGAAAATATGTCAGACTTTACAGGCCACATAAAGTCTATGTTGCCCAGTCTTCTTGGATTTTTTGGTTGTTTTTTTTTATTTTTTATTTCTTTTCTTATGTATGCCTTGAAAATGTAAAAATCATTTTTAATTCAAAGTCTTACAAAATCCACAGCTGGATTTGGCCTGCCAGCCATAGTTTTACACCCCCCCCCCCCAGCTCTACTCACCAGTGTCAGTGAGAATATCTACCCAAATGTCAAGGTCATATGCACTAATTATAGCCACAGACTGGCTGTGGATATAACAGTTCAACAAAAAGCATCAAAATTATTCTGTGAGATCAATTGGCTATATGGCATTTACAACATTGAGCGGGTTACACAGCCTTTGTATCAGTAAAATGTGTAGTAAACACATAAAGGCATATCTGTCTGTCCAGCTTTCCATCCCTCCTTCCCTCCATCCATCCCTCCCTCCATCACTCTATCCATCCTTCCCTCCCTTCATCCATCCATCCCTGCATCCCTGCATCCCAGCATCCATCCATCCATCCATCTATCCATCCATCCATCCATCCCTCCCTCCACCCACCCATTCCTCCCTGCCTCCCTCCCTCCCTCCATCCCTGCATCCATCCAGATCTCCATCCCCATCCATCCCAGCATGCCAGTGCGGCTCCCCCTGCCTCTTGATTACTCATCCATGTTCTACACCCTACAGACTGTCCTCCCTGAATGTGGTGTCAGTGCTCCATAGACCCCCCCCACCATGCCATGTAGCTCAGACTCCCGCTGTGTCCCCGCCTGCCTAGTGTGTTCTCTATCTTCCACAACAAAGCTGTGCACACTCACTGTTGTGACTGCCACCCCACTGCCTGATCGTGAATCTGCTTTCAGAATTCATCTATTTTTTTAAATGGTTATTTTTGAGAGAGAGAGGGAGCGAGAGAGAAAGTGTGAGTGTGAGTGGGGCGGGAGGGGGATGGGTCATAGGATCTGAAGTTGGCGCTGCGCTGGCAGCACAGAGCCCGATGTGGGGCTTAAACTCATGAACCATGAGATCATGACCTGAGCCGAAGTAGGATGCTTAACCGACTGAGCCGCTTAGGCACCCTGCATCCAGTACTTACACAGAGGGTGGGAGCAAGAGACCCTTTCGGGCCTTTGTGTTGCCCTCCAGCAGCCGCTGTAACAGACATGCTATAGACCAGGGCCTTAAACAACAGACACTTATTCCTCACGGTTCTGGAGGCCAGAAAGTCCAAGATCAAGGTGCCAGCAGACGTGGCCGCTGCTGAGGGCAGCTTCCTCATTTATGGATGGCCTCCTTTCTCACTGTGTGCCCACAGGACAGAGAAGGTGAGCTGTGGTCTCTTCGTACCCGAATAAGGGCACTAATCCCACCAGGAGGTCTCGGTCCTCATTACCTCCCTCATTCCCATCTCATCAGCCCCCGGGGGCCCCCTTCCTGATGTGGTCACCTTGGGGGTGGTGAGGCTTCAACACAGGAATTCGGGAAGGACACACACATTCAGCCCATATTATGCTTAGCTCATGAATCTTTTCAAATCCTTTGCTTGAAACCCTGTCATCTACTTTGTTGCCCACAAACTGGTGTCCAAATCCTGTAGGGTGTAGTCTCCTCTGTGGCACGGTCCTCCGAGCTGTCCACTCCCCAGGTCATGGTCCTCACGGCCTCCTGCCTTATCCTTTTCACCCCTTTCATGGTTGGCACATCACACACGCATCCTCTGGGTGAATGCTGCAAGGTTGGGGTTCTTCATGTCCTACGCTTACATTCGACATTTAAAAATCAGAAGGTTTTGAGAAAATTGAGAACAAACCTTAAGTTATGGATTCTAAAGTCTGTTATTATGGGGTTTTGTGACTTAGAATAATTATACTAACAGGAATCCTTTGGAGATCGGTACCCAGTGCCGGGGGCACAATGAATATGCCGTACTGTCGTCCCCTTTCCATTCTCTCAGGGCCCCCATGACCTGAGTCCAGTGACTGTCCATTATTTTGATCTGACAGGACATGGAGGCACAGAGGATTCAGTCGCTCTCCCATTGGGGCCAGACCCCAGAGCCAAGTCTGTGGAACCCCAAGGCCAGGGTGTCACCGGCTCTTATTATGTGTAACTCACTACACATGTGCAAGGTGGATTTGATTCAAGAAATCTGATGGCGTTTTACACATGTCATAAGTGATATAATCTGCCTCCTACTGTATTTGTAGTTCAAGAGCTTGGCTGTAGAAGCTGTAAAAGCACTCTATAGACATTAGTTAATTCAAGATGAATACGTACATTTGTTAAAAAAATAAACATTCGGGTAAAAGTGCTATTCATCTTCTGAAGAAAGCATTGATAACACATGTTGAATTCACTTTCTGTTGTCGGCAATGGACTTTTCAAAATTAAGGGTAAGAAGGGGCGCTGGGGTGGCTCCGTCGGTTAAGTGTCTGACCCTTGATTTCGGCTCAGGTCATGATCTCACGATTCCTGAGTTCAAGGAACATCGGGCTCTGCGCTGATGGTACAGAACAGAGCCTGCTTGGGATCCTCTCTCTCTGCCTCTCCCCTATTCATCCATCTATTCATTCATTCATTCTCTCTCTCTCTCTCTCTCTCTCTTTCTCAAAAGTAAATAAATTAACATTCAAAAATTCTTAAAAATTAAGGGTAAGAAGATGTGAGGGAACAGAAAGTGTGTCCGTTTACAATTCGTGTGCACAGAGAGAGCCAGGAACGGGGGGCAAAAGGACATCTGTTGTGCCAGACGGGACCGCTCCTAGAAATACAGAGAGGACAGGAAAGGCAATACCTTCCTAGATGTTGTCCTGATGGCCGAGGGGCAGGATGCCCAAGGAAGTAAATGGATGCCCCACGTGCTGTCAGGTTACTCTCGATCCCGTGAGACAGCCATCTTGGGCAAGTTGTGTTGTAACAAACTACCCACATTTGGAGAATTTGTCTTACGAGGAGAATTAAATTCTTCACTGGAGAAAGAGCATCCCAAGAGGAAGCCATTTGGAAGATGAACAGGTGTGGACGTTCTCCTACTAAGGATGCTCTCAGGGTGTGGACGGGCATCAGCAGGTACAGATCCAAGAAGCCACATGTGACTGCTGTGGACCAACCACAGGAATGTGTCTGAGTTCCCTGGGAAGAGACATTTGGACAAAGGCACTCCGATTTCAGGAAGGGCTGTCTGGAGGGCACGCGGGGCTGGGTGTGGATGGCCTCTGCTGTCACCACCTTACCCTCATTTTGGACAAGCTGTTCTGCTTCCCTGTTCACCTCCAGTGCACATGCCATCAAAGGGATGGCCTTTCTGGAGAGGGGACTGCCGGAGTAGCCGTGTCCACCAGGACCCGTGGTGCCCCTTCTGACGTGCAGTTAGCTTTGGGGAAGATGGGGACATGCTGGGGATTGGAACACATAAAAGAATTGGGGTGCCATAGCAAAGAAGGTACATTCAGGTAGCACTCCAGACTGCCAAGAAACTTCATGGAAAGAGAGTGTGTTCAGTGAGGCACGAGTTTGAATCTGAGCCATTTCATTCAGTTCTATGTTACAATAGAAAAAAAAGAGTCACTGTTGCTTTAATTATAGTTTTTGTGGAAAATGCACTAACGGCTTTTTATTGAGACTGTGATACTGCTGTTAACTGTGGAAACCACGAGAGTGCTTTGGGGAGCTGATGAGCCTTTCTGCGAGGCTGGCCCTGGAGCCAGTGGAAGAAGCAGAGGTCTCTTTATGCCCCGGGCGTTCCTTGTACTAATGAATTCACCTTTGCTGTTAAATGGAAACACAGGTCACCTTCCCACTGTGCATTTAGTGTGATAATTGGTATATGTTTTGACCTATTTGGCATTATTCTTTTTTAATTTTTTTAATGTTTTATTTTTGAGAGAGAGAGAGACAGACAGAGTGCGAGCAGGGGAGAGGCAGAGAGAGAGGGAGACACAGAATCCAAAGCAGGCTCCAGGCTCCGAGCTGTCAGCACAGAGCCCGACATGGGGCTCGAACCCACAGACCACAAGATCATGACCTGAGCCGAAGCCAGACGCTTAACTGACTGAGCCACCCAGGCACCCCCGGCATTAGTAATTTAGATAGAAATGGCCTTGTCCCATAGTGCTTCTTGGAATGATGGGTACACTACTGTCACATGAAAGGAGGTTTAACATGCAAAGTATAAACTTTATTTTAAACCAATGGGTCCTAACGAGATTAAAAAATAAAGTTAACTGAACTGGCACATGTACCCCAATGTTCATAGCACCACTATCAACAATAGCCAAAGTATGGCTTTGTTAGAGCCCAGATGTCCATCCCCTGGTGAATACATAAAGAAGATGTGGTATATATATGCAATGGAGTATTACTTGGCGATCGAAAAGAATGAAATCTTGCCATTTGCAACAACATGGATGGAACTCGAATGTATTGTGCTGAATGAAATGTCAGTCAGAGAAAGATAAATATCACGTGATTTCACTCATATGTGGGATTCAAGCAACACAACAGATGAATGTAGGGGAAGGGAAGGAAAAATAAGATAAAAACAGAGAAGGAGGCAAACCATAAGAGACTCTTAAACACAGAGAACAAACGGAGGGTTGCTGGAGAGAGGGGGGGGGGATGGGCTGGATGGGCAACAGGCACTGAGGAGGGCACCTGTTGGCAGGAGCCCTGGGTGTCATTGGAAGTGATGAATCACGGGGTTCTGCTCCTGAAACCAAGACCATTCTGTATGTTGACTAACTTGAATTGAAGTAAATACAATTTAAAAAAAAAAAAAGTGTTCCTTTTTCTGAATAATTTGCACAGCTGTGATAGGAAATTATACGGACAAATAGAGGATTAAGTTTGAATGTGCAGTTAGATGCCCTCAGCCCTCCATACACGAAGTTGAGGTCAGACGGCGATCAATGTGTCTTCTTTCGCTTTTGTGGCTGTTTGCAGTTTAGAGCTGAACGAACCGCTACAGGTTTTGTATTCACGGGGTGGATAAAAGACGTGCTCTAACCGCCTTCTCCTCTTTCCGTCCTGCAGCGCTCCGGCTCCTGAAGGAGGGCGCGGATCCGCACACCCCCGTTTCCTCAGGAGGGTCCCTGCTCCATCTGGTGAGAACCGTATGGCCTGGGCAGGCCTGGGGGGATGCAGGGGGGAGACTCAGTCCTGGGTTCCAAACTCAGTTGCCAAATGCACACGTGCCAGAGGCTGGTCAACACATGATGTTTCCAAATGATCAGGCTCAGATATTGACCTGCAGTGTTTACTTCCGCACTGACGTTTGTAATTAATCTTTGATACATGGAGTCAGAACTCCTGGCCTCAAGAAGATGCTGTAGAAAAAGAAGTAGATGGTATTGTATCCATTGGAGACTCCTAGGCAATCATTCTCTTGCTTTTACAAGTTGCCTTTATTGCTGCCGTGAACTTTCTCGATACTCTGCTGGTGACCAGGTTCACATAAATGTGAATAAAGCTTACCTGCATTCTTTTGGGGACCAAGCAGTGAATAAGTCAATCAACAAATAAATAATTGCATGAACACAAGAATATTAGGTTCCTGTGCAAGAAATTGTTACTGATTCAGGTAAAAATTAAGTGGAAGGTTTCAATTCACTGGTCTTCAAGACTTCATTTTGGAAAATATCAAAATTAACATAATGTGAAAAACCTCACTTAGGATCATCTACCAAGGTCAGAGATCAGCTGTATTTCTTCGCGGTACTGTGAACTATGTGAAAGAAGGCGATACATCAAACAGCCGGAAGCTTCAGGACTCGGCACGGGTTCTCAGCCTTGACTGCACGTTAGAATCACCCGGGAGCTGTAAAAGGCCGACACCCGCCTCCCAACCGTAGCCCCATGTCTGGAGATTCTGACTTAGTTTTTCTGGGATGTAGCGATTCTGGGCTCCCCCGGCTGATTCTAATTTACAGCCTAGGCTGAGAACCGGTGCATACAAGAGAAACTTGTACCCACAGAAGACTCAGGATATCTGGGATACAGACAATCCTCTTATGCACTCAGCAGCATGGAAAAATAACTCAGACTGTTGATAGGTGACAGTCTGTAGAAGAAATGTAAACTGTTTCTCTCCAGCGTTGGTTGAGACAGATGTCTAGATTACTTTTTCCTTCTCTGCAGTGTTTTGGTCTTGAAATCTCTCCATTTTATACTCAGATCATTACGTGGCTTGTGTGATGTTTCTGTGGGGCCCTGCCTCATTAATCCCTGGGTCCCGGGTCTGATGGTGATGATAATCCTAGGCCAGGGACGTGCTGCTAACAGCTTTCTGTAGACAAGCATCCTCCCCTTGGACGATACGATTATCTCTCTACCAGGAGGTGCAGTGATCAGCATGTTCAAAAGAGACCAGGCCAGGCTCTACGCTCTTTCCTCGGGAGTGTCTACCCCTGTCTCTATGTCCCCCATCAAAAGATGATCGGGAGAGGATTAGATCCCAGGCCAGATGCTTCTGGTCTTTTCCTCTCCTATGTAACTGCATGTACACTTACTCCTTTTATTAAATTTGAGGAGATGCCGAAGCTCACGGAGACTCATTTTTCCCATCTGTGAAATGGGCAGATTATCTGGGCTCTTGTGCTCAGAGTATTTGTTGTGATGTGTACCTACCGCTGCGTGTGTCATGATGATCAAATAGATACGAAAATAACTTTTAAGCCACGACGTGCCTCTGATATGTTAGATATTGATCAACATATACATTATATTGTATTATTTATGGTGCATTTTCATATGAATTAATTTTTCATTCTCAGTGTGGTTGGGAATATGCCTCTATTACCTTCCTAGTTGGAATGAGAAAACAGGAGAATGAAACACTTTGGCCAGGGTCACATAGTAGCAGACAGTACAGAGCTTCCCCTCTGGCCTCTGAGGACAAATACAACATTCTTGTCGTGTGTTTTCCAATGACACCTGCAAGCTGTTCGTTTAAAGTTTTCAGAGAACACACCGTTATTCTAATCCGAGTGCTGGAAGACCTGTTCTGCGAACAAATCACGTCAGTGCATTGTTAATATTGCCAAGAATGCATTATTACTGAGTGTGGGTCTTTGTGAGAGAGAGAAAGAAACAGCCACTTCTTTATATATGTTATGCACTTGAGGGTAACGAGCCCATGAAAGTGCATCCTAGCCTTCGGCAAATCAGCGGTTGCTTTCTGGACATCTGACACACAGCCAGATGCCATTGTCTCCCTTCCCCCGGACCACGGCCACCCTCTCTTAAACCATCATCCCTTCCCTGGGTAGGGAGCATCATCTCTCCTCTCCCCAACCCTCCTCGCCTACCCTGAAGTCTGTTCCCACGCAGAAGCCCGATCAGCGTCACTCATCCATCCGAATATCCCAGACGCTTTCCTTCCCGCTCCAAGAAAAACCCAAAGTCCTACGTAGAGCCATCCCGTGACCTGCTCCGCTGTGGCCCCGCCCCAGCTACTCCCCTCTTGTTCTCGTGGCTCCTTGCTGTGCCCACCATGTTCACAGGTGCTCCCTGCTCCAGTCCTTTCCACTTGGAACATTGCTCCGCAGGTGTCCACGCAGCCCATGCCTTCATTTGCTTGGGTCTCTATTCAGAAGTCCTCTAACACAACAGGCTCCCCTGGCTTGCCCTGGAGGATGTAGCAGCCTGCCGTCACGACTCCACGACCAACCTGACTTTCAACTGACTGCTGGTTTCTTTCTGGTGCCACCAAACAGACTACGGACCCGACGATAATGTTCTGTTTATTAGACTGTGTGCTCCCTGAGAGCAGGCACTGGGCATATTCTCCTCAGCCTATTTTATCTGCCGGGCCTGGGGGGTGCCCAGCACGCAGAGGACGCTCAGTAGGTTTGTTGAGTAGGAAAGTTGATGCGTTAACTACTTAATTAATAACTGATGCTGTGATAGGTATTAGGGGTGCGAAGGCTCAGAACACATTCTGTGCCCATATGGAGTTTAGTTTTCTGAGGGAGAGAGAAAAACAAACACCGATTGGAGAAGACCCAGAATACGGGTAAACAGAAAACAGTGAAAGAGAAAGATAAGGAGGCCACGCCTGCCTGGGGAGAACATTCTGACACCTTTGTCCACCCTCCTGATCAGACTTAATTACCCTTTTATCGAAGATCTCCTAGCGCACCGTCCTGGCTTCTAGCGATCTTGTCACGATGGGTTCTCATTAATGGATGATATGCCTTTTCTCTCTGCTAGCCTGAATTTTCAAAACCTGTGACTGTCTTAGATACTTTCATGTCCTTGGCGTGTGATGTATAGGAAATACTCAATCCATTATCCATGAATGAACGAATGCATGCATGCATGCATGCTTGGGCTCCAAGGACGTGAGGATCTCTTTGGCTAATGTGAAGTTAGTTATTTGAGGCCCAGGTCACAGAGTATAAAGATTCAGAAATGGTGGAATCAGAAGGAAAAAAGAAAGGAGAGGATTAAAGCGATAAGATAGAGGGAAATGCTGCATCAACTTCGCACTCAGTGCACGTATGTAGCGTTTCTCTACCGTGAGGCACGGCTGTGAGCCTCAGATAAAGGGCAGGCGCAGGAGGAGTGCGCATGAGAAAGCCCGGTGACAGCTAACCGGCTACGGGCATGGTGCTGAGTCCCCTTTTGCTGGGGTTCCCGAGTAAATAAAAGCAAATGAAAAATTGCAGGTTGCCAGAGGGAGAAAATTACAGGGTTTCAACATGCCGTAGGTATTGAAAAAGGCAATTTAGGCATCTGAAATGTCAACTGAGCCTGTCTGCTGTTTGCCCCACCTTGGGGGCATCCTGCGTTAGGAAGCCTGATGTGTTATCAGCACTGAAGCTCTAATTATAGATGCTCAGATCAACGTCTTTGGGGAAAAAAGGCAGCATATGTTTGTGTGGGCCACCGAGAATAAGCTGCGGAGATTGTTGAGATTTCCGGAGTTTTGTTCGTTTAACTTAGTTAACGCTGAGTGAACTCATTCCAAGTGTAGATTTCGGTACATTTCTCTCAGAAGTGCCAGGAGAACTTTGATGCTGGAGATGAACAAATGCCATTGGATTACAGGTAGACATTTGCGAAGAAGGTTTTAGTGTATTTTATCATATAAAATCTTTAGTTTTATCTAATTTTCACACTTTCAACCAATGCCTCCCATTAGCTTGTTTACCTGCCCTTCATTAAATAATTCACATATCAAACATATGGCAGGTGTCAACTCCTGTGAGAGACAGGGGGGAAATATTGACAGCAGGTAACTGGATCTGCACCCCAGGCATTTAGTCTTGGGAGGGCAAATAGACGAAAACTCAGATTTAACTCCGGAGTGGCTCAGTCGCTTAAATGTCTGACTCCTGATTTTGGCTCAGGGTCATGGTCTGAGTTTGTGAATTCGACTCCCACATTGGTCTCTGTGCTGACGGTTCAGAGTCTGCTTGGGATTCTCTCTCTCCCTCTCTCTCTGCCCCTCCCCTGCTCATATTCTCTCTCACTCAAAATAAATGAATAAACTTAAAAAAATAAATTATGATATTTATGGATTCGGAAACAGAATCACATAGGTTTTGCTGAAATACTGCCCAGGGTTTTATGTTCTGACCGCTAATAAATGAGCTCTTGAGAAGGAGCTCAGGATGGTAACCAAACCCTCTTGAATGGGGTATGAAATCCAAATTCTTTTAATGTGACAGCAGCAGACCCCAGTGAAGCTTAAGTGAAATATGTTAGAAATGGGCAACACTTTCTTTGACCTGGTGGATTCTAGTTTGACATGAAGACAGGTCTTTGCATGGTGGACATCAGGTAGCTATCAAAAATACTGAGCCACAGCAGATACGGAAATCTGTTCATGACATATTGGTAAATATCAAAAGTACGTTAGAGTGTAGTGTATTTAGTACAGTAAGGTAGATAGATGAGACGAGGGAAAGAGAGAAACGTTTTCAAAAGCAGAGAAAATCTTGATGGCTAGAGAAAAATTTTTAACAGTGACCCAGGTTGGGGAAAGGAGACAAAGTCTTTTCATTTTTACTCTGTCTTTTTACATATTGCTCGATCATTTACAATAATCAGCATGTATCTTTCACACAATAGAAGAAATTAATCAAAGTGGTTATGGCTGCATTTTTATTAGAAGCTTAAATTTTAATCACTTCCTGCTCTTACGAGAAAGTGTGGTGTCTGAATTGGCTGTTCATTGGACTTCACTATACACGTCTTTCAAGCTTCAGGAGCTGGGAGAAGCAGTAGTAATTAGAAAATAACCACAGTAGCAGCTTTTCAACATCTTAGTATCTTTT
>NW_026057576.1:75860809-75875969 GCF_023721935.1 Panthera uncia
TTAGAAAATAACCACAGTAGCAGCTTTTCAACATCTTAGTATCTTTTAAATTGAGGAGAAAATCGTGTATTTTGAAAAGAGTCACAGGCCAGCTGTTGTTGGTCTTTTCCTCTCTTATGTAACTTCATGTACACTTATTCCTTTCATTAAATTTGAGGAGATGCCGAAGCTCACGGAGACTCATTTTTCCCATCTGTGAAATGGGCATATATCTGGGCTCTTGTGCTCAGAGTATTTGTTGTGATGTGTATATTAGGACTGTGGAGGAAACGTCTAAAGAAAGATTTCATTTTATTTTAAAGTTTATTTACTTCTTTTGAGAGGGTGGTGCAGAGAGAGAGAGGGAGAGAGAGAATTTCAGGCAGGCTCTGCACTGTCAGCACAGAGCCTGGTGCAGGGCTCGATCTCACGAACCGTGAGATTGTGACCTGAGCCAAATTCCAGAGTCAGACGCTTAACCAGCTGAGACACCCAGGCGCCCCAAGAAAGATTTTATTTTAAAACTGATTTAGGTATTAAAGAGCAAACATGGTGGATAGATATGTGGAAGTTGTCTACACTTTCCCTGCCCGCCCACTCCGGAGCGTCTGGGCATCCACCAGGTTACTCTACCCTCCTTTGCTTTCCTGGAAGGTATAAGGGGAAAGCTGTAAGGCCAAATGCTGGCAAGAAATGAATTATAGCAGAAGAAAATGTGCCCTCTCCAGGGACTGTCCCTGGGAGTTTCTTGGGTGATGGGGAACAGGGGACATTGATACAGGATGGTACAGCAGGAAGCAGAGGCGATTGAATGAGCAAGATGGACCCAAGTGATCATGTCATTGAGGAGGAGAGTCCAGCCATTCTGCAGTCTGAGGACAATTCTAGAAAGTGCTAGAAGTAGAGTTTCTGTTGCCTGGAAACCATGACTCCTTTAAATTTTTCCAAGGATGTAATTAATTCAATTAAAAAAAAATTTTTTTAACGTTTATTTATTTTTGAGACAGAGAGAGACAGAGCATGAACAGGGGAGGGTCAGAGAGAGAGGGAGACACAGAATCTGAAACAGGCTCCAGGCTCTGAGCAGTCAGCACAGAGCCCGACGCGGGGCTCGAACCCACATACCGCGAGATCGTGACCTGAGCCGAAGTCGGACACTTAACCGACTGAGCCACCCAGGCACCCCTAATTCAATTTTTTTAAATGTTTTACTTATTTTTGAGAGACAAAGAGAGACTGAGCGTGAGCAGGGGAGGAGCAGAGAGAGGGAGACACAGAATCCGAAGCAGGCTCCAGGCTCTGAGCTGTCAGTACAGAGCCCGACGCAGGGCTTGAACTCATGAGCAGTGAAATCATGACCTGAGCCAAAGTTGGATGTTTAACCGACTGAGCCACCCTGGTGCCCCAAAAGTCAAATTTGTGGCCCAACTTTGCATGGTAAAATCCAACATTTCTTTTGTCTGTGAGAATCATGTTATCCATAACTGGAAAGTCTGAGTCCAGCATTTTTTATCATTAATAGAGTATCCATCTGAATCTTGAATGAAAATCTTAACCTTGATCTATACTGCGGGTATATTTTTATTTGGATTGCCTGCGTGCATGGCTTAGGGGGTAAAAGTGCACATTGTGGCATTTCTCAGAAGGTCACCAGAAACTGAAGGGAGTGAGTTTTCATTTTTGAGCAAATGTACCACAAAGGACTGGTTCATTCAAAAATTCTAAAAAATTCTGTAGTAAAGTTACCAGTGAGATTTTTGTTTTGTTGTTTTGTTTTGTTTCTGCAATAATAGAACCCAATTTATAATGAATCAGAATCTTTCATGACAGGGTGAAGGCAGATGGGTGAGGAATTCTTTACAGATGTCTTTGATCTGTGAGCCCCTCTGAGAAAAATCCCAGCCAACCAGTATGGAGAGCACTGGGACAGAGCCTTCCCAACTGGAACTTGGATGTTGCACCCAGAAAGGTTTTCCCTGAGGTATCAGCTTGAAACTCTCCTGCTCAGAAAGGCCTTCCATGCCAAATGATGTGTAATTCCCCAAAGAGCTGTTTTCATTCCTCCTCCAGATTGTTCATGCTGTTTCCTACTTTGGGGTGCTTCTCTGAGATGGCCCCACAGCTCACTGGACTTCCCCATCATACTTCTCTTTTGACTGCATTACCCTCTTGAATTTGGCTATTGACTAGGGACAGTATCTAGTTCATAGACCAACTCTGGCATGGTACCACCCTGGGGGTATGGTAGATCTTCAGTGAATAATTAATCGATTATGATTAATGTCTCAACCCACCTCCCCCGACAATCCTTCAAGACTCAGATCCTGTGCTGAGTACCCCATATTGGAGTACTATTCCAGTTCTATTCAGGCTGTTGGTAGCCCCCACCGTGATTCTATAGAATGCTCTGAACACCCTCAATCTCATTTAAGTGGGTTGTCTGGCACTGTGTTATTAAACATTACATGTTTAATTAAATTACATTAAACAAGTGTAGTTACTATGTCATTAAACATTACATGTACATTTCCAAGCACAGTGCCTGGAATAGAGTGTTGCCTAACAAAATCTTGGTGATCCAAAGTGAAGCAAACCAATATTGCAGCTGAAGGGGCAGAGTTTACATTCACTTAAAAGGATAAAAGTTTGATTAGGATTTAAAATTTTCTGGAAATGCATCAATGGTACATCTGAATCTCTTTAGAAATAGCCGGTTTTATAATTAGAGTTTGGTTCAATTGGCTGGAAGATATGTGTGTTTGGAAGGCAGGTGGCAATAATAATAACCATAATTCAACTTTAGATGTTCTGGGTCATTTCTGTATGGCAAGGTAATCTGCAGTACAAGTATTTACCAGGGAGAAGATACGGATCTTCTTTGACTTACGATGGGGTTATGTCTGGATAAACCACGGAAGTTGAAATGCATTTGATACGTCTAACCTACTGAACATTATAGCTGAGTCTAGCCGGCCTTAAATGCGCTCAGACCATGGACATTAGCCTACAGTTGGGCAAAAATCATTGAATGCAAAGCTCATTTCCTAATAAAATGTTGACTACCTCCTGTAATTTATTGAATTCTCTGAAAAAGACATGCACAGAATGGTTACCTGGGTGCAGAATGGTTGTCAGCATCTCGGTTGTCTCTGCTCACGATGGCGTGGCTGCGTGGGGGCTGCGTCTGCTGCCCCAGCATCACGAGAGAGTGAACTGCGTGTCGCCAGCCCTGGACGTGATCCAAATTCAAAATTCTTTCACACCTTCGTAACGTCTAAATATCATTAAGTTGAACCATGGTAAGTCCGAGACCATCTGCACGTGAAAAGCAAAAATGATGAGAGGTATGGTCAAGAGCGTGTAATGAGTGCAGTTCCTTAATGTGAGATAGTGGCAGATAAGTCGAAGTGATTTTGTGTAGATCCAGGCACTGGCTGGAAAGGCTGGCCGGTGGGATTGGTATTCAGTACAAAGGGCCATATGGAAGTTCTAGAGAGATTTCAAAAACTTTAAAAATTGCAACAGATTCAAATTCATTTTGCTACTGATAGAAATCTCTATACGTGTGTGTCCCTGTCTCTTTCCATCTGTGTCTGGTTGTAGAAATGTTTTGAATCGCTGAGAACTCATACAGATAAGACAGGAAAAATGGGCAATGATGAAAACAAATTGATTGTGTAAATCATATTGCTTCCCCTCCCCCCACCCCTTCCAGAGAGTTCAGCCATAATTTTTTTGTTTAATAGTAGACTTGTGCTTAGCACATGATATCCACTCAATAATTGATATCTGGATCAAATTAGATGTTGTCCCGGTAACTTTTTGCTTGTCTCCTCTGCCCCAGCGGCTTTGAAATCAACACTGCAAAGTAAAAAGGGAAGTGTGTGCTGAAAATGTATAGACATCGAGAATGAGAAAGCTAATATCACAGTATATCCAACTCATGTTAAAAAAAAACAAAAAACAGCCAAAAACTTGCAAGTGATAACTTTCATGTATGCACGATGAATGTGTGAATTCAGTGTTTGGAGAAATCTTTCGATTTTCTGAGTGATAGATTTCAGGGTTGTTCAAGACATACTCCTTAGCTAACCAGAAGGACTGAAATACCTAAGATATCCCTTATGACAAGATGTGGGGAGAAGGCAGAACATCTTAAGTTTAAAATTGTCTGTATTTGTTTATTTGGTTTCTATGATTTCTCGGGTCTTTTCAGTGGAATCAGGAATACGTGTTGCATGGGGTTTGAACCTTGCGAAATGTTACCGTTGTTTAGAAATAGTTCCAAAGTGGAAGCATGCGTCACCGAGAAGCTGTGGACTGCTGACTTGGTGTGGAGAGTGTTCTCTGTCACTAATCCTGGCCAACTCAATAAACAGTCTTGGAGGAAGACTTATTTGCCCTGTTGCTCTCTAAGTATGCTTTAGGAGGTAGAACACGATGTTTTTGTCGTCACGGGCTGTGATGTTAGGACTTACGACTTAGCGTGGAGCCAGTCTTGGTGGCGGCAAACCAGGGGGCGGTAACTCCAGTAAAACGTGGTGGAGGTTTGTGGGGTCCTGGAGTCAAGGCACTTCACACTTTCAGAGAGGGGGGTAACCCAGTGTTGCTGATGTCCTCAGACCATGGGGACGACTGTGATCTTAGTCCCTAACTTTGATGAAAGAGGAGAGTGACCCGGCTGGGAGAAGAGGGGTAGTATGTAAGGATAGAGTGAATCTTAGAAAGAAGCACTTTAAGGTGAACAGACAATGATTCTAAAAGAATCAATAAGTTAAGGGGCGCCTGACTGGTTTAGTCAGTGGAGCGTGCGATTCTTGATCTCAGGTCATGAGTTCAAGCCCCATGTTGGGCGTAAAGCTTACTTAAAAAAAAAAAATCAATAAGCTCAGAAAATAGCCAAGCCTTTTCAGGGCCTGATAGGAGAAAAGTTTCTCTACACCGAAGAAGGCTGCAGGAGAGACGCTGTTTCCAGAGAGATCGATTTCCACTGAGGTTCTGTGGACATTTCCAGGTGAGGGAATGAACCAGAAGTTGGCTGGAAGGCAGCGCAGTGTGTGGACTTGAGGGACCTGGTTGGGGGCAGGCTGGTTGAGAGGTTTGGCAGTTCAGCTAGGGCTTCATGGGCACACGGTCAGCTCAGTCACACGGGAGTCTGTGCTCCGCAGGGCCCGTGCTTGGTTTCATGTTGTGCTGTCGCCATCTTGAAATTCTTAGACATTTTTGAATAAGGGGCCTCACTGTTCCCTTTTGCACTGGGTCCCACAAATTATGCAGCCAGTCCTGCCAGGACCTTAGAGAGGCAGGGGAAGGGGACGGGAGGAGCTGGAGACTTGGTTCCAGGCAGTCAAGGTGGACTGGTGTTGTCAGAGCTCTCTGAAGGTGACAGAGTGGCTGTTCAGCCACCTTCTTGGTGCTGTAAGCTGTTGCCAGAAACAGGTTGAAGTGATGAAAGGAGCCTGAACTGGGAGGAAGATTTGCTTGAAGAAAATTCTTTCTAGCGAGAATTAGCTTTACTATCTAACGATAATGTTGTAAGAACATTGTAACAGGAATGTTCAACCATCATAATCTTTTCAGACAAGTGTGATTAGAAGGTATTTATTGCTGTCAAATTATTATTCATGATCCGTGGAAATGTGGATCTAAAAATTACCTTACTTGAGAGAGGCTGATACCATTTTCAGCACTGTATCTAATTAAGTCTTTTTTTTGGTAAAAGACACCGCAGAGGCAAACTGTAGGTATCTCTGAATTGTAAATGCGGATTTCCGAGGTGCAGGATGAGGATATCTTGACAGACACACGGAAGGAGGAGTCGCATCACTGTTGATTATGCAGTGAGTTATCAAAATGATAAAGAGAACAGAACAGGAATTACCTGCATGTGAATTTCCTAAAATAAATTGGATCCAGGCCCCAATTCTAAAACCTATTTATTGAGCCTTTATACTCTGATCCGTATCTTATTAGTCATCGTATCCAAACCTGCAGCCACTGTCGGTGGGGCCACGATTCATACCGTCTTCCTTACGGTTACACACGACACGGTACATCACATGTGCAGAGATCTTGGTTCAGACCTGAAACTAATCCCTCAGATTTCACATCCGCCATTGCCCCACATGCGTCCACACATCCCAATACTGATGCCTGCTTCTATCTTCCTTTCTATGGGACGTGTGCCATGATTTTGCATTACATTGACTATGTTCTTGAGACCTCCAGGTCTCAAGGAGGGAAATATGAATGTTTTCCATGACTGTATTATGCTTGTGAACCACAGTTCATACTTGTTTCTTTCTTTGTTCCTTCCTTCCTTCCTTCCTTCCTTCCTTCCTTCCTTCCTTCCTCTCTTTCTTTCTTTCTTTCTTTCTTTCTTTCTTTCTTTCCTTCCTTCCTTCCCCTTCCTTCCTTCCTTCCTTCCTTCCTTCCTTCCTTCCTCTCTCTTCCTTCCTTGTTCCTTCCTTCCTTCCTTCCTCTCCCTTCCTTCCTTCCTTCCTTCCTCTCCCTTCCTTCCTTCCTTCCTCTCCCTTCCTTCCTTCCTTCCTCTTCCTTCCTTCCTTCCTTCCTTCCTTCCTTCCTTCCTCTTCCTCCTTCCTTCCTTCCTTCCTTCCTTCCTTCCTTCCTTCCTTCCTCTTTCTTTCTTTCTTTCTTTCTTTCTTTCTTTCTTTCTTTCCTTTCTCTTTCTTTCTTCCTTCCTTTCTCTCTCTCTTCCTTCCTTTCTTTCCCTTTCTTTCTTTCTTTCTTTCTTTCTTTCTTTCTTTGAAATATCAGTTAACAATTGGGCTATCTTCTAATTACTAACTTTAATGAGAATTAAATACTAAGGAAAAAACATAAATCAATCCACATAGTGCCCATTTCAATCTGTGTGGTTACTGTCTGGAGATGTCCCACAGCTCACCAATGCTCTGTTCACTTATTTAAAGTCATTTTTTTGCTCGCACGCCCTTTGTGGAATCTACGTTACTGGTTCACCAGTCTTGTCTTCCACAACATCTTGTTCATTTGTTGGTTCCATTCATTGGTGTAGTTTTTATCTCAGGCATGGTAGTTCTCGTCTCCAGGAGTAAAATTTGAGTCTTACTGCTATCTTCCATGTCTCTACTTACTGTGTTCAAAGGTTTCCCAGTGTTTTGAACATACAGAATGTGGCTTATCGTAACAGTTTAACACACAGATTTGGTCCTTTGTTAGGTATATCACTTCTGAGCTGGTTCCCCATTGATCATTCTTTCTCCTCCTTGTGGGTCTTATTTGCCTGCTTTCTTATATATCTGGTCATTTCTTCTTGGATGTTGGACATAGTGAATTTTGCCTTGTTGGTTACTGAATATTTTTGTATTTCTGTAAATAATCTTGAGCTCTGTTTGGGGGGGGCATTGGAGTTATTTGGAAACAGTGTGATCCTTTCAGAACTTGAATTTAATGCTTCTTGGTGGGAATAGAGTAGCATCCAGCCCAGGGCTCCTATCTCCCCTTCTACACCTGCACTGAAGCAAGACATGTGTGTGCTCCACCCAAGGCCACCTTCAGTTAGGTTTCCATTCTGGCTGCTGAAACAGACGCTATTTATGGCATTGCATGAACTCTGACTCCTCTCCCTTTTCAGGGGGTTCTGTCCCGGACCTTGTGTCATTTTCTGGGGTGCAGACACTGATCAGAGCTCTTCTGTGTACTTGAGGGAGCCTTCTGTAGATCTTTGAAGTTTTGCAGCTCTGTCCTCTCTGTGACTCTGTCCTGTGCGCACTGGCCAGCTCGGTCTCTAGACTTTTGGTTCAGTTTCCTCTTGAGAGGCCGTGGGTGACACAGATTCTTTCTGTGCTGCAGCTTGGGAATGCCTTCAAGGCTGTGAGCTGGAGTGACAGCAACAATGTGACCACCTCCTTTTCTTCCCAGCTCTCAGAAGTCATATTTTTTCTGAGTGGCTTTGTTTTTGTTTCAGCTGATTCAGGCAGGAATGTAAATCCGGTCCCTGTTACTCATAAGGGAAGTGCTCCTGTGGTTTTTTAAATTTCTACTATCCAGTGAATAGGTTGGTAAGTTGACATGGCAATACTTCTGGTGGTGGTATGGTTACTGTTTCTTTTGGGACGGAAACTTGTTTTATGCATCGAAATCTTATAAAAAACATATATCTTTCAACCTATAAATTTTGCTAATAGATATTTAGCTGATTTATTGGCTTACGTCTTTTTTTAAACTAATTAACTAATATGCATTTGATATTAATGTAGCCTTTTAGATATAAATATAAAAAATCAGACTTCTGTAGACCAGATAATTCATAAGGTCCAGGGCAAAATGAATATGTGGGACTCTTCAAAAATTATGGGAAATTCATGATGGCCACAGAGCATTAAACCCAGTCCAGGAACCATCTACGCATGACTGCAGAGATCGTGCACCCGTGAAGCCAGCGCTGACCAGCATATTTTTATGCGTTTTACCTATAAATAGTAAATAAAAGAAGCAAACAATTTCCTGGAGAGTTTCATTTAGTAGTCTATGAAATTTCCAAAAAGCACAGTATTATACAGTGATTAAAATTTATGTTAGAAGATTTCGAAATTATAATAGTTCGCTGTTACAAGTTGGCACTGTGGAGTTTTTAGTTGTGCTATGCAACTGGTGTGAGGGTTGCATTTGAGTATGATGGGGGATAAATTTGGAAGGATCGTGAAGGGTCATGTCTGCCTTGGATACAGTGCAGTAGTGAAGTTTTATTCTTTGGTCAGTGACAAACTCCGTACATTTTAAAGCAGAAACATCATGTGAAGAAATGTGTATTTCAGAAAGATAATTATGGTAAACTGTCCAAGATTTTCTGATAATCTTATCTACAAATGAACAGCACTGCTAGGAATTTACCCAGGGGATACAGGAGTGCTGATGCATAGGGGCACTTGTACCCCAATGTTTATAGCAGCACTTTCAATAGCCAAATTATGGAAAGAGCCTAAATGTCCATCAGCTGACAAATGGATAAAGAAGATGTGGTTTATATACACAATGGAATACTACATGACAAGAGAAAGAATGAAATATGGCCCTTTGTAGCAACATGGATGGAACTGAAGAGTGTGATGCTAAGTGAAATAAGTCATACAGAGAAAGACAGATACCATATGTTTTCACTCTTATGTGGATCCTGAGAAACTTACCAGAAGACCATGGGGGGAGGGGAAGGAAAAAAGAAGGTTAAAGAGGGAGGGAACCAAAACACAAGAGAATCTTAAAAAGTGAGAACAAACTCAGGGTTGGTGGGGGGTGGGAGAGAAGGGAAGGTGGGTGATGGGCATCGAGGAGGGCATCTGTTGGGATGAGCACTGGGTGTTACATGCAAGCCAATTTGACAATAAATTTCATATAAAAATAATAAAGTTTGTTCACACACACACACACACACACACACACACACACGAGAAAAGGACCCAAATAGTGAAAATCTCCCCCCCTTCCTAATGTTTGTCCTTATTTTCTTTCTACTGTGTATGGATGTAATTTCCCCTTGAGCCTTCCACGTGCCCCTTACGTGAGCTGGAGAACATGAATACATTCTTTCTCCATTTAGCCCCATCTCTCAACCTCTAGATTGCCAGTGGAGTTTTTTTCATGGACATTTGCAATAAACCTTATCACTGTTTGAAATATATTTCCTTTTTTCTTCTTTCTTTCAGTGCGCTCGGTATGATAATGCCTTCATTGCAGAGATCCTGATTGACAGAGGGGTCAATGTCAACCACCAGGATGAAGACTTTTGGACACCAATGCACATCGCCTGTGCTTGTGATAACCCTGACATTGTCCTGCTGCTTATATTAGTAAGTAAAGCAATGTGGTTTATTACCATTTGATGGCTCGATGGCATATAAAAGGCTGTGTATTTAACTAGTAACATTTCACAATATGTAATACTTTGGTTGATAAAAAAATGTGTGTGTGTGTGTGTGTGTGTGTGTGTGTGTGTGTGATCGTTTGTTTTCCTGGAATTACAAGATAATTAGAGACTAAGGTTGTGGGTCACATAGTTCATAAAACAAATTGCATAGATGTCATGTGAAGCTATGCTGCCTTTTCTGGGAAATTATAAGCCTTCATATTTGCAGATCAGTCTTAACGAAAATGGTTTGAGAAGTGTTGTTTCATTAAGTCCACAGTCCATTCTCTTCTTAATTTTTAGCCAACTAGACACACGGTATCTATTAAATCTTATCCTCTTGGTGACAGCTAGTAAAGAAGTATCTACAACATTTCTTTATGAGAAAATGAAAACGTTAAGTGTAACAAACACTGGATTTACTTGTTGCTCTTGTTTTCGGGTAGAGCTTAGACGCTGACATTGACCCTCACACCACACTTTAATTATTTTGGAATTAGAATTGGGGATTTTTTTTCTGGTGAGTTTAGCTCTAACAAAGGTTTTAAGAAGTTGTGCAGGATTTTTTTGAAAACCTGTGCCTCTCAATGTCTGATGACATTGTGTTTCTTTAACAGACAGAACTGAGCAACAGAATTTGACTTTACTTCATGTATGAGCTGGAGATCAAATCTGTAGTTTTCAAATTAACATTTTCCTGGTTCTGCAGTTCCCTTTTCTCACATCGTATGCATAGTTCTCTTTCTGATAGTTATCTTAGTGACCTTCATTTACTGAGCACGCATTTAATTAATATTTATTGATTATCACTTTCAACACAGTTCCTGCCTTTGAGGAAATTACAGTTTATTCATTCATTCAGCAAATAATTATTGAATAACCACTATGTTCTAGGTGCTACACAGTGGGCGAAAAGACATTGGACGTTATAGAGCATGGCAAAAACAAACCAAAGCAAGTAAAGCGAGACTGAGAAATTTGATTAGTGGCTTAAGCAAGTCTGAATAGTCTCCTTGCCACCATCTAAGAGCCAGCCCAGCCAGCCACCCACAGGAATAATTTACTTTTAAATAAATATGGATGAAACACATTGTCCTAAAAATTGTAATTTCTATAGAAACGTGTACCCATCAACAACCCCAAACGAGAGATTTATTTTGTTTCCAGAATTAAATGCCATTGTACTTGGTTTAGCGCTGCATTGTCCAATATTCTCTCCGTTTTCCAAAGATTATTGATGCGTAAGAGACTGCGTAAATATTTGAGTGCCTTTTGTTCTGTACCAAGAGGGTCAGCAGTGAACAAAAGTAGCCGAAATCCCTGCAGAAATCCCTGCCTCGTGGGGCTTACGTTCTACCGGGGAGAAGGACAAACACACAAATGAGTCAAATACACAGGATGTCACCCACAGAGAACCGTTGGAAGGACAAGAAGAGAGGAGTAGAGAGTATTAAGGGGGGGCCTCATGGAGAAGGTGACTGACACGTGAACCATGAGCCACATGGAGGGGTAGTCACGAGGTGAGCAGGGTGTGGGGGGATAGCAAGGGTCTTGTATTTGTGGAACAGCAAGGAAACCAGTGCAGCTGGAGTGCAGCGGGTGGGGGCAGGGGGGGCCAGTGTCGGAGACACAGGCGGTGGATCTACTGGCACCAGTGGGCGGGACATTGGAATCTCCTTTCACCCCGGGTGACTCGGGGATCCTTTGGAGAGTTTGGGTGGAGAAATGATGCAATCTGACTTATGTCTGAGAAGGTCACTGGCTGCTGTGTTGAGAACAGACAAGCGGAGGGGAAGGATGGGGGGCACTTAGCACCCTGCTGTCAGCCGCCAGGCTAACCCCGGTGGGGTGGTGGGACGTGACTGGCATCTGCACGTGTGCAAGGTCAGGCTGTCCGTGTTTGGTGTGGGATTGGATTTAGCGCTTGAGAGAAAGAACACGAGTCACAGATGGCCTGCCCCTTTTGGTGCGAGGACGAGAGGGTTGGAATTTGTGTTAAAAGCATCTGAATCATCTTTTTCAAGTTTGTCAGGAAATCGTTGTCTAGAGAAACAATTCCATCTCTCTCTCTCTCTCTCTCTCAAAAATAAATAAACATATTTTTATAAAGGGGGCGGCCACCTGGGTGGCTCAGTTGGTTACGGGTCTGACTCTTGGTTTTGGCTCAGGGTCGTGATCTCACGGTTCCTGGGTTCGAGCCCTCTGCTGATAGCACGGACCCTGCTTGGGATTCTCTCTCTTCCTCTCTCTCTCTGCCTTCTTCCATCCCCTCAAAAGTAAGTAAATAAACATAAAAAAAAAAGATTTCGGTGAGTTGAGATAATTACGTATTGTGGGTTTTGTGAAGTAGAGATGTGTGAATGTGTGTGTTGCTGTCATATCCTGAACAGCATTAGAACATTCCTACTTTAATTGGATCACAAGGGTTTGTGTTTATGGAGTAGGTTTAGGTACTGTGAATATTGTCAGTTTTCTTGCCAAATGATCTACAAAATTCTAGAAGATATTAATACTTGACTATTATACAGCACTTCATATGTGCCTGATATTTTTCTACAGGCTTCATAAGGATTAATTCACCCTACTACATATGTGCTAGCTTTCACCTGCCTTCGATAGGTGAGGGACGGGTGCTCAGAGAGGGCAGTGCATATGTTGCAGGCCAGAACATAGTGTCTGAGACCAGGTTTGGTGTCCTAATCTGAACCCCAGTCCCTGTGATCTGTTGTCGTATTGCTAATGCTAGAATTCATACAGAGCCAGAAGTCCCCAGAGTGGACTACTAAGGCCGTCATTCCCATTGTTGTTTTTTATAATTTTTTAAAATATGTATTTACTTTTGAGAGAGAGAGAGACAGAGCATGAGTGGGAGAGGGGCAGAGAGAGAGGGAGACACAGAATCCTAAGCAGGCTCCAGGCTCCGAGCTGTCAGCATAGAACCCAACACTGGGCTCGAACCCATGAAACTGAGAATATGACCTGAGCCCAAACCAACACTCAGATGCTTAACCTTCTGAGCCACCCAGGTGCCCTCGTATGAACCTTGTTTTCGATGTCTTTCGTTTTAAAGACACCATTTTATTTTATTATTTTATTTTATTTAATTTTTATTTTTAGAGAGAGAGAGAGAGGGAGAGTGTGAGTGGGGGAGATGGGTAGAGGGGCAGAGGGAGAGAGAGAATCATAAGCAGGCTCCAAGCCCAGTGCAGAGCCTGACACAGGGCTTGATCCCACGACCCTGGGATCTTGACCTGAACCAAAATCGAGGGCCGGGCACTCAACCAACTGAGCCACCTAGGCACCCCGTAAAGACACATTTTTAAATATATACTGGTAATTCATAAACATTATCGAGCTCACGGCCAGTGACACTGTAACTCATGCCTGAAGGAAGTTTATCCACCCACATATTTTCCCCATAAGGCTCATCATAGCTTCCTTGCGCTTAGAAGCAGTAGATAGGACGTCAGCACCATGCTTGGGGCTCATTTTAAGCAACAAAATCACTGACAAAGGGACAAAAGTGTGAAAAACATGGTGCCAACTAGACTACAGGAAGACTTTTTTTCACTACGACCCTGAACCAAGAAGATGCAGCATTGTCTCACACGAGCTCGGCTCCCAGCATGTGCACTGGGTGACCGGAATGTTCGCGCATGTGCGCGAATGGCCATGGACGTGTACCTGAAGTGCTCATCTTGGTGTTACAAAATAATTCGGCAAACAGGAATAATGAGGACCCACTGTGTTTATTACTAAGCAAGACAATTGATACTTTCTGGAATTTTAAGTATGAAATGGAAATCATCTAAACCCAGTATATTTTCGGAATTGGGGTGGGTCCAAGAAAATGATGGGTTTCTGCAGTAACTTTTCAAAACTTAGACCAAAAGAAATATGATTTTTACAATTTCCAGCACGTAGTTAAATAGGGCTTTGGAGTTTCTTCGAAGTTTTACAAATACCTCACTGGGAAAATAGAGTATTTCTATGATGTGAGCAACACACTTAATATATAATCTCTATTTTTATGCAAAGAAATCCGATATCAGAGAGGTTATATAATAGAATAAAATCTCAAATCTAAATGTTTTGGGTCCCAATAAAATAATGCACTATAATTTTTTATATTTATATACAAATATATATATATACACATATATATATTTATGTTATATATAAATACGTGCATTTAATTATATATATAACATAATATATATCATAATAGTTTGTCCACTGAGAATTTTCTTTTACTTACCTTATTTTAGTGGTTGTTGAGCATCTCCCATATGTACATTTTTATTTTTCATCTTACATTATCTGATTTTTTGAAAATATTTTCTGATTTGCTCCATATTCGAACACTAATGTTCTATAGCTCAAACTTTTACCTTGTTTTTCTTTTTTTTTTTTTTTTTTTAATAATTTCAAGGTAATTTGCCATTTCCCAGATTTTAAGAAGCTTTTCTATTAGGAATAAATCTCAAAAGCTGATAATTGATGAACTCCAGTCATGTCAGGATTTATTCTCTTGAAAGTCTCGATTTCACATTTATCCCAACATGTTTATACATGTATGTGTCTGCGTTGTGTCTGGAAGCACACGATGAGTGAGCGCTTATAGGATACGCTCAGAACCTGCTCAGGCACTTGGCTCACCAGCCGGCTTCCCTCTGCCATCAGGTGCCACGGGAATGCGCTCAGGGTGGTCTCTGGGTCGACTTGCTCTCTTCTCCCCTCTTTCCTCATGTGACTTTGGATAAAAGATTTGCATTTATTGCGGTTTTCTGAATTTTCACATCTGATGGCGCAGTGCGGCCCCTTCCAAAGCCGGGGCAAATCTGAACACTGTAACAGCCCGTGGCATTTGGAACCATATGAAACAAATCCTTTTCATTTGGAGCTCATTATTTTGAAAGGAGAATAATTTAATTGAGTCAAACACTGCGGGGTGCTTATTTATACTGGAGAAAATGATTCACCCGTGTTACTGACAGATCATCTCGGGCTTTTTCTCTTTTCCTGTTGAAAAACTTGGGAGGCTATAATTTGATATTCCACATGTCCTGGCATTATTTAATAAATCTTACTCTATAAAGGGTAGCTCTGATACATAATTACAAGAAGTGAGTAATAGACAATTGAAGGATACAGTGTCATTTTAATTAGTTTTATTTATTTGCTTATTATTTTTTTAAAAAATATTTATTTATTTTGAGAACGAGAGAGACAGAGCACATAAGCAGAGGCTGGGCAGAGAGTGAAAGAGAGAGAACCCCAAGCAGGCTCTGCAGTGCC
>NW_026057576.1:75875979-75880686 GCF_023721935.1 Panthera uncia
GAGCCAAAGTCAAGAGCCAGACAGTTAACCCAGCTGAGCGCCCCAGGTGCTCCACGGTAATGGTGAATTTTTTCTGTTACATACTCCCAGGAGATGTTTCAAGGGCTTTTAACTCCTTGAAATCAGGTGCAGGGAAAATGATAGCAGGTGGACAATCATTTACTCCCATAGGGGAGCTCAGCAGTATCTTTACCATTGGCCACAACAACGCACACTGAACGTTTTCTCGATCCTTGGCTTTTTGTGTTTGAACATCTGATGTTCGTGATTTTTTTGCCTGTTGGATAGAGGGTGTCGTGGACCGTGTCTGGTGGGCAGTGTGGAACCAGATCATTTTAATGGGTGCTGCATTTAATGGGTGTTAGTTTCTGGGAACTAACAATTCTGTCATAACTGAAACAGTAAATGATATTTCAAAAGCATGTTGCTTACTTTGTGTTAGGTGGCTTCAGCTGAGAGGTCAAAATTAACTCATTCCCAGACTTTACTCGTTAGTTGCTTGGACCATTCTATACTAGTATAAAGTTTTTATATTGTTCCGTTACAATTTATCTTTCCCATCACTTTGATTTAAATATTAAGACATGGGGCACCCTGCTGTTTAAGATTATATTTCTCCCTAGAAAATGAGCTATAACTCCAGATGGTTCAGGGTAAGTTTGATTCTCCAAGACCTGTGGCAGAGCTGATGTCTTTATCAACTTAAAAAATTTTTTTTCTTAATATTTATTTATTTTATTTTGAGAGAGAGAGAGAGACAGACAGACAGACAGACAGAACTTGAATGGGGGAGGAGCAGAGAGAGGGAGACACAGAATCTGAAGCAGGTTCCAGGCTCTGAGTTGTCAGCACAGAGCCCGACGTGGGGCTTAAACTCATGAACCATGAGATCGGGACCTGGCCAAAGTCGGACATTTAACCGATTGAGCCACGAAGGTACCCCATCTTTTTATGTAAATGACCCTACATATGATATTCGACCTCTTTCTTAACAGTTTATCTTGCCTTCAACTCCACTGAAAAAATAAGTTTTCAGGCTTGAATGTGTTTGGCTTCACCCAACAAACTGTTGATTCCTCCCCCCCCCCCCCATTTATTCACAGCCTTTGTTCCATTCCAAAAGGTGTGTGTTCGTCTCTCTACACTATGTGCTCATTCGTCCTCTCTAGATTCAACTAATTTCCACCCTTCGAAGGATTTCTTCCTCACTTTTTCATCTCTCATTTCCAGGGTCTTTCTATTGGACTCTTCTTTTAAATTCATAGTTAGGTCCCAGGATCTTCCATTAATTCAGAAAATAAGGAAAACCCTGATCAAATGTATTTCCTGTAGTTGTCACCTCAGTGTCTCTCTCATTTTTATAGTCAAGCTTCTCTGAAGAGCAGTGTGTGTTTGCTGACCCACTTATCACCTCTCGGCCATGCTTCGGTGCGGCCAGGCTGGCCGCTGTCCACGCAAGGACCACAGCGTGGCCCTTGCCAAGAACACGGTTGGCATCGCTGTGATGGACTCGGGAGGCACATTTTATTGTTTACCCTACTTAATTTATTTCACTAGATCTGAAGGCAAGTGGGTCAAAAAAGGAACTTGGGCGGACATCCAGGTTTTTAGCCCCTGTTCGTGGCCATTAAACCTAAGACCCTCTTTGCTTTATTGAGGTATACTTGATAAACGTGATTATGTATACATACATTTTAAATTTTTTTAATGTTTATTTTTGAAAGAGAGAGAGACAGAGGGTGAGCAGGGCAGGGGCAGAGATAGAAGGAGACACAGAATCGGAAGCAGGCTCCAGGCTCCGAGCCGTCAGCACAGAGCCTGGCGCGAGGCTCGAACCCATACACTGTGAGATCATGACCTGAACCAAAGTCAGATGCTTAACCTACTGAGCCACCCAGGCGACCCATGATTGTATATTTTTTAAGTGTACAACGTGATGATCTGATATAAGCATACTTTGTGAAACGATTACCACATTCAGATTAATTAATATACATCCACCAACTCATGTAGTGGCCAGTAATTCTTTTTCTGTTGTGGTAAGAATGTGGTAGGAAGATCTACTGTCTTAGCAAAACTCAAGTGTACAAAACAATGTTACTACTCACAGTCACCATGCTGTATGTTAGATCCGGAAAGCACATCCATCCATCTGTAACTGGAGGCTGGTTCTCTGCCCAGTAGCTCCCCATCTCCCCGACCCCAGCCCCTGGTGACCACCCTTCTCCTCTGTGTTTCTAGGAGTTTGACTTCTGTTTGTTGTACATCCTACCATGGCCTAAACCTTCCCATCACTAAGATCTATAGTGAAAATCCATCCTGACCTTACGGTGAAAATTCTCACTCAATATTCACTGAGACTAAGACCATGAAAGGGATTTCAGAAAACGGGCAATAGTGTGTGCTTCGTGATTTTTCTATGACTTGACATAAAATTCTTTGAAGGACAGAGAAATACACTTTCATAGGCATCTGACAGAAACATGAGTCCTTTTGGTTTTTCCCAGGCTTGGAAAGTTTGAGACACACATGTGTCCACGTCCAAGGCATAAGGAAAACTTCCTTAGGCTTCCCTGTTCATTTATGTAAGCTCCCATTTTTGGTAAATTATACTTCTTCTTCAAAAGTGCTTTCCATTATAACCTTTTTTCATCTACATTTAAGACAATTTAAAAAATTTAATAATTTAATATTGTAAAGCATTTAGATTTAATTTCTGAATGTCCTTTTAGTAAGACATATTGTTTTTCTTTTTAAAAAATTTTTTTAATGTTTATTTATTTTTGAGAGAGAGAGAGTGTGAGCAGGGGAGGAGCAGAGAGAGAGGGAGACACAGAATCCGAAGCAGGCTCCAGGCTCCGAGCTGTCAGCAGAGAGCCCGATGTGGGGTTCAAATCCACGAACCACAAGATCATGATCTGAGCTGAAGTCGGACACTTAACCAATTGAGCCCAAGATGTGATATTTTTCTAATCACAGAAGCAATTCACATTTATTTCAGAAGCATTGAAAAATATAGAAAAACCAAAAGAACATAAAAGTCCCCCACAATCCCACAGCTCAGAGAAAGTCAACGTTATCATTTTAATGCACAGCTTCCTGGTTCTTTGTGGGGGTGAGTGTAGCACCCACTTAGTCCATACGGTTTCTTTGCAATATCACAAAATTATTCCATGTTTTTAAATATTTTGTGGAAACGTGTATTTAGAGGCTGCACAGTGTTCTAGAGTTTAGATGCTGTAATACTTTTGGGGAATTTCAGCTGTTTCCAGTTTCTCATGCTTAAAAATGATGAGTAATTTGTAATTTAAAAGAGCTGCTATTTACAATGGAACATAATCATCAGTTTTATTTCCTCCATGACTGAGTGGAAGAAGTTCAACTAAAGAGAGCTCTGAGGACGGATGCGGATGTCTACGCATCTGGCTCTTTCTAAACTAGAAGCACGTAACTGAGTTTTTCCTAGCTGCTGCCAACTGGATTTCAGCATAAGAATTACACCGTGATGCTCTAAGACACTCCTCATGTGAAATGGCTGGCCTGTACCTCTGGAGTGCATCTAATAGTTCAGTGCTTGGAAGACTGACAAAGTAGCCAAGTCCAGAACCCTGCATGAGAAGGGCTGTGCCATCGTGCCCCACAGCAAGTTTGTGTGGGACATGGGCTAATGTAGGGTCAGATATGCCTGGACGTACTTACTTAGAAGCATCATGTGGCATTTCTGCTCTGCTTCATTTCTCACCCCCTGCCCCCCGACCTTGTGTTCAAGGTTACATCTCAAGAATGGCTTTGGGATGATGAAATATCACCCCTTTGTGGGTGTCATAGCCCGGGAGTCCTTATACAATATGACTGCCTTTCGATTTGGAATGTGCCTTCTACGTAGGTAGCGCTGGATTGTGTATAGAGCAGTGAAAGAAAAAAACCTGCTATCATATGCCTTGACTTTTGGTTCAAGTTGTGTTTTTCTCAGTGTTCATTCCCTGTAGGTCGATGATCAGTATCCCATGCAGATTTTCCCCTACTGTGTGCCCTCTATGTAGCATTGCTTAGGAGTTTATATTTTATTAGCAATGACTTGCATTGAACCACTTCCGTAAGTGATCACTGTTTCGACGACCCCGTAGTTCTGAGGTGGTTAGATTTTCATACAGTCTGTTCAGCTAAAGAGAAGAGAAAAGGGTCAAGACATTCCCATGAGCATGGAGAAACATTGGTCTTCTGATCCTGGTCATTACAGCTCCCTCTTTACCTCCATTGGAAGAGCACGCCTAACCGCCATACTGGCTGCTAGCTGTGGGTGACAGAGTGTTTTTTACTTAATTCCGAACTCATCCCGGGGACTTGGATGCAATGTTTATTAATAAATCAAGCTCCACAAGATAAGAAATTCCTTCACAGTCAAATTTAAAGAAACATTCAGTCCTTAAACCACATTGGAAAAGCACATTATTGTACCAGGATACTGCACACTGCTTGCTTGTGTTGGGAGGGCTCGTAAACACAGACCCAGGACAGTGCATATTTCTGGTGATGCTTTCCTGTAATACCATTGTTGTCATTCATGATTCCTGACACCCTCATTTCTTTTTCAATATTATATCTGTTACAACAACCAGATCTGGGTATTTTAATATTCACAGAAATATGATGTTAGGTAATTTAGTCTTTAGATTTTTTTTCACTTTCAATGAAGATATTATGAGA
>NW_026057576.1:75880696-75911169 GCF_023721935.1 Panthera uncia
ATCTAATATATATATAATTTCTATCTATAATTTTCTGATATCTAATACATATAATTTCTATCTATAATTTTCTATGATATCATATATATGTATATATGTATATATGTTTATATATATATATAAAATTTAATGCAGAAAGCTTGAGCTAGGACTTGCCAAATGAAATCACTCTTTGAAAGACTTGGTAGGCTCTGTTCCCTTAGTGATTGTAGTCTGTGTTTAAAAAAAAAAATCCTAACACCTAAGAAGGTTTTAACTTTAAGAATTGTGTAATTTGCAGATAATGTAACAGAATTTCAGGATTCTGTGTTAAAACTTGAATAGCTACTAGTTGTTTTTGTGGAGATGGGGCGGGAGTAAGAAAACACACTGTGTCTCAGAAAACACACTTTATCCCCTGGTTTGCTATCATTCATGTGTTTTTGGTATTTTGTCTGGTGGGCACATGTCATTTCATGCCGTTTATTAAATCTTTGACCAGTTGAGATTTAGGAGAAATCAGCAATCTGCGTTTACCTGGCAACTGAGAAGGAAAATGAGGAGGAAAGATGTGATGTGGGAAAAGTGTAGAAAAACTAAGACACGTTTGAATTTCGCTCCATCTGACTGCCCGGGGTACGCAGAGTATGCAAGAAAACCTAGCGTGGGAACCATTTGGCAGACAGAAGTGCTTTCACCCTTTTCTGTAATAATTGAAGACTTTTACTAAAAACTTCGGCTTAAAACATGGCAGACTAGGAGTCAGGTGGGAGTGTATATAGGAATAAGGAATATAATAAAAGATAAGATGACTTTTTTGGCTTGAGAAAGTAAGTTAAAAAAAAAAAAAAAAGAAGGGAGCCAAGCCAAAACAATGCCACAGAAAAATCCAGTCACCATCCAGTATTTTCTGTCAGCCTAGAGAAGTAGAAGGGGAATAAATCTGCAAGTATTAACAGAAGCAAGAGAAGTGTTTCATCGAAGTTTCCACATGACTCTAAGGCTGGGGGCAGAAATAAAATAATGTTTCCAGGAAGCACAAGACAACACAGCTATGACAGCTGTGAGCCTGTGCAGCACAGGGCCCTCCCCTTAGGGGCCGTGAGGAGTAGGTCCAGGCCAGAGTGCTGCTTTCCACACGGACTGGTTCTCAGAATCGGCAAACATCGGTTCTAGAATTACATCCTTGGTTCTGACACTCACCTGTCCTGCTGCCCTCATCCGTGGGGACACAGTTACCACCTGCCTCCATTCTTAAATAATGAAACTGGTAACTAAAAGGGTTACCATTAAAGAAAAGGGTTTGGGCATCCCTGGTCCAGGTGCCTCCTGATGAGGTCCTTACAGACTGTCCCTGGGACTCAGTCTAGCTCAGTAGTGCCCCAAGCACTTGGCCCAGGGCTTCCCATCTCACTGTGACCCGTCCAGCAGGTGGAGGCTTCACAGCGCTCTGGGGCGGTGTGGAGTTCTAAGATAGAGATTCTGCAGGGACCCCAAATGCGTTTGACTGTGACACCTTGGAGACATCTCTTAAAAACATACTGTGCCATGAAATGCAGGTAAAAGTCGCAGAAGCTCCTCAGTGAAGCTGGAGAGGAGAAAGGACATCGATGTGTGAGGGGCTAGTTCCACCAGGATCCAGTGCCCTCACCTCTGTTACCTCCTCTGAGCAGAGTTTAGTCGGCAGTGAAAATGTGCAGGGACAGAACTCTGAGAACATCAGTCTGAGATTGGGGAGAGTTAATTGGAAGGTCGCTGATAACGAGAAATTCTCAACAATAGAATAGTTTAAGAGACTTCACTTCCGTCTCCTCTCCGAGTCAGATGACAGTCGGTCTTAATGACGTCATTGCCCGGGGTTTACACAGCCAGCGACACAACCAGGTGAGGATCCACCTGGGGTTTGTTTCCAAAATTCATGTCCGTCCCATTTCTGCCACGCTTCTGTATCTACTGCCTTTCTTGGGCTTTGATGAGGATGGGGATTATTTCGTAAATTTAACTGGACCCTTTAAATAAACTGTAAATACCTTGAAGGTAGCTTCTTTGCCTTATAATTTTTATACCACTTCTGCACCCTCATCTGAGAACTGCAGCTATGAAGATGCGAAAGAGACCTCAAAACATGGAATAGGGTTATGGGATTGCAGAGTCTGGCAGGGACCTTGTCACATCATCTCATCGAAAGACTTATTTGAACTGTCCCAGGGGTCTGGGGCTGGGTTTGGAGAGGAAGCCACCTCTCCACCTGGCACAACGCCATTGATGGATCTGCTCAGGGATCTTTGAATCCTGACGGGTTTCACCCTTCCTACGGCCGTCAGATTCACCTGCTTCTTCTCGCACTGAATTAGTATGAATTCTGATGATATTTTAGAACAAAAAAAAACCATTCTCAATAAGTTGCGAGGGAGTCTTCTCCTCAAACTCAGGATAAAAATGGAAACACTATTTTTAAAAATATCTCTGGCGAATTATGTGCATTCATTCATTCATTCATTAAATACATTTTTTATTGAGGGTCCGCTGTGTACTGTGTGCTAGGCTTACTCCTAAGGATACATGAGCAACAGAGCAACCAAAGGGTCTTTGGCTTTAAACGTGGATACTGTGTAGGAGAGAAGGTGAGAGTGAGCATAAACACTAATTTGTTTCTTAGTGTATACATATTAATATATTTACATCAATATTTTTATGCGTGCCTCACATCAAATCTCAGCTTCCGGTGAGGGTTGGGATGGGGTAAGTAGGCTGTGTGTGGCCCTCACCCCTGTGGCCCTGCGCACACGTGGACTAAGACAGAAGAGGCCCCTCAGTGGAAGCAATGCCTGTGCAAGAACATGACCTGAAATGCTGATGAGTCACTCTGGGCTTAGGATGTGGTGATGAGAGTGAAGGAAATACTGATGGCATATTTTGAAGGTGAAATCAGTAGTAATGTGGGTCGTTTAACATCAAAGAAGGAGAGGGAATTTAAAAATGACTCCAAGCCATCTGTGTTTGGGAAATTGGAAGGGGTGGTGCAAAGACCCATCAGAGAAAAAAAGTTTTCTGTGGGAGGGCTATGCGTTCCTTTTTGAACATGTCAAGGTCAGAATCCATGGAAGACCCACCAGGGGACGTCCAGGAGGCATTGTTTCTGGAACTCGATAGAGTCTCATCTACACACATGGGAACAGAAGCCCTCGAGTAAATCAGGTCACCCCGTCAAAATGAAAGAACATTTAGAGTGCCTGGGTGGCTCAGTCGGTTGAGCGTCCAACTTCGGCTCAGGTCATGATCTCACAGCTCGTGAGTTCGAGCCCTGCGTCGGGCTCTGTGCTGACGGCTCGGAGCCTGGAGCCTGCTTCGGATTCTGTGTCTCCCTCTCTCTTTCTCCCCCTAACCCACTTGCATTCGTCTCTGTTTCTCTCAAAAATAAATAAACATTAAAACAATTTTTTAAATAAAAAGAAATGAAAAAAAGTGAAAGAACATTTGAAAGATGGTCCAAAGTATACCAATTAAAAGACTGTTAGAGAAACAGGAGGCTGCAGAGAAAAGGGGAAGAGAGGAGCCAGATTTAGAAGGCAAACCAGAAGCTGGTGCTGTCGTGAGTGTCCAGGGGAAACATGGCTGGAGAGTTTCCTTGTGGATGGCGGAGTGGGAATTAATGGGAGAAGCTAGTCATTCAAACATGGGGAAGTAAATGCTAGGAAAGTTTCAAATTGTGTCCCAAGCTCAAATGCAAGGACATATACACTCTGTGTCGTTTCCCTTTCGTATGTGTATAAATATCGCAGCGTGGAACATTAAAACTGCAATAGAATATGCTAGACTAAAGAAAGAAAAAGAGAGGAGCTGATACTATAAGGCACCAGAGATAAATCACACGTGAGGACCATTAACGCAAGGTATTTAGGGACAGAAAATATCAATTGTCCATATTCACAGTTTGCCGCTAAACAAAACCAGAAAAGGCTGTATTTCCTCCGAGCAAAGTATGGAGTGTTCGGATGAACAAAATAAGCCTTTTATTTTATGTATTTATTTTTTTAGTGAAATTTATTGTCAGATTGGTTTCCATACAACAACCAGTGCTCATCCCAACAGGTGCCCTCCTCAATGCCCATCACCACCCTCCCCTCCCTCACACCCCCCATCAACCCTCAGTTTATTCTCGGTTTTTAAGAGTCTCTTATGGTGTGCCTTCCTCCCTCTCTGTAACTTTTTTTTCCCCTTCCCCTCCCCCATGGTCTTCTGTTAAGCTTCTTACGATCCACATAAGAGTGAAAACATATGGTATCTGTCTTTCTCTGCCTGACTTCTTTCACTTAGCATAATACCCTCCAGTTCCATCCACGTTGCTGCAAATGGCCAGATTTCATTCTTTCTCATTGCCAAGTAGTATTCCATTGTGTATATAAACCACATCTTCTTTATCCATTCGTCAGTTGATGGACATTTAGGCTCTTTGCATAATTTGGCCATTGTTGAAAGTGCTGCTATAAATATTGGGGTACAAGTGCCCCTATGCATCACCACTCCTGTATCCCTTGGGTAAATTCCTAGCAGTGCTATTGCTGGGTCATAGGGTAGGTCTATTTTTAACTGTTTGAGGAACCTCCACACTGTTTTCCAGAGCAGCTGCACCAATTTGCATTCCCACCAACAGGGCAAGAGGGTTCCCATTTCTCCACATCTTCTGCAGCATCTATAGTCTCCTGATTTGTTCATTTTAGCCACTCTGACTTGTGTGAGGTGATATCTCAGTGAAAATAAGCCTTTTAAAAAGCAGGGAACACTGACTGGTATTAGATAATAATTAAATGAAAATCAGTGAGGTAGAAAGACACTGCCTCATTTCGTGCAAGGTCTTTGTCAATGAATAGTGTGTGGTTCACACAAAACCATGATATGAAGGGAAATAAATGAGTGGCTTAGTAGGACACGTAATATAAGTGAATTGCACAATACCTTCAAATTATGTTCAATTTACCCTCACCATAGGGGGCTCTTTACTAACGTGGAATCCATGATTTCTTGTCTCAGCTTTTTCTCGGAAACACTCATTCACCGTGGTTGCTTATGAAATTGTATCTTTTAATTGGATGGTTGACCTTTAATTATATTGTGGCCACTCATAGATTCAAACGTTACTCAGGTTTGCTTGCCAGATAATCACTGACTTGTCTAAAGTTTTACTCCTCACCTTTGACTTCAGTAGATTTGAAACTCATCTGGGACCCAAGAGAACAGCCCTGTGTTTTCATCTTGTTTCAGAGTGTTGTTCATTGTTTATTTTGAAGAATACTTTTCTCAATATAAATGTCACACATTTATTGTAGAAAATTGAAGGAAACCCATACATGTAAGGAAGAAAATTAAAAATCACTAATAATTCCATCGCATAGAGCTAATCACTGAGTATGTTTTGAAGTGTTCTGTCCTCTGTGTCTCCCCTCCCCACATCTCAGAATTTACACAGAATTTACCTGATATGATGTGTACATGTATGTATTGGTAGCTTTTCTTTTTATATACTCTTTCTGCACATCCCCGGGTCCTAAAATTTTCTTCTACATGGTGGTTTAGTAATACGCAGTTGTGTCATATAAATGTCCTTATTTAAGTATTCTCCTCCTTTATTTTTTATTTTATTATTTTTTTAATTTTTAAAAAATTTTATTTATTTTTGAGACAGAAGGAGACACAGCGCAAGTGGGGGAGGGGAAGAGGGAGAGGGAGACGCAGAATCTGAAACAGGCTCCAGGCTCTGAGCTGTCAGCACAGAGCCTGATGCGGGGCTCCAACCCACGAACTGTGAGATCATGACCTGAGCCGAAGTCAGACACTCAACTGATTGAGCCACCCAGGTGCCCCTATTTTATTTTATTTGTAATGTTTTTACTTATTTTTGAGAGAGAGAGAGAGAGAGAGAGAGAGAGAGAGACAAAGCATGAGCAGGGGAGGGGCAGAGAGAGAGGGAGACACAGAATCCAAAGCAGGCTCCAGGCTCTGAGCTGTCAGCACGGAGCTTGATGCAGGGCTTGAACTCACTAACCGTGAGATCATGACCTGAGCAGAAGTCAGACGCTTAACCGATTGAGCCACCCAGGTGCCCCTATTTTATTTTATTTTTAATGTTGATTTATCTTTGACAGAGAGAGAGAGAGAACAAGCCGGGGAGGGGCAGAGAGAGAGAGAGAGAGGGAGAGAGAGAGAATTCCAGGCAGGCTCTGCACTTCCAACACAGAGCCCGATGTGGGGTTTGATCCCATGAACCTTGCGATCATGGCCTAAGCTAAAATCGGATGTTTAACTGATGAAGCCACCCAGGCGCCCCAAGTATTCTCCTATTTTAGACATCTTATCCAAATTTTCATTACTTTCTCTGTTTTTACAACACTATTATTCACGATCATGGCAATATCTATTTCGCGTTAAATAACTATGTTTATATCGCTACACTTTGGCTTTTCATCTTTTGTCTGGCAGATGGGGATTCAGCTCTTGGTGCCACAGACCCAGGCCCTAACAGGTCTGCCCGCTGCTAGGTGCCCGTCCTCCCCTGTGTCCCTTTAAAGTGCTGTCATATGTGGAAACGTGTACAGACTTCTCCAGCGTGACTGTAAATGCCATCCACACCCGTTTACTTGGCATTTTACAATTACCCTTTCTTTCTTACATGTTTTGTTTTCTTGACATGGTTGGTAACTTCGCATGACAGCAGGGCCACAATAAACATTTATGTGCTCCCAGCGTAATAATTATTGACCTCAGAATGCTTACAGTGGGAGCTGTAAAAATGTGTTCCAATATCATCTCAACTGTTATAAAATTTTAAATGGTTGTAATACAGGTTTTGAGATTTTTATTACCATAAAGATTTACCATCATTTAAAAATCAAAGTACATTTTAATTATAATAAAGGCTTAATACATAGTTCCTAATGAATGAATGGATTCCCGGATGGTATCGCCTCCTGCATTATCTGCCAACATTCTAGCATCTGGAGAAAGTTAAATGCTTTTAGTTTTCTCTCTCTGCTTAAACAGTGGGAACCCATGGGAAAGTCTTTGCTTGAGACCAGAGATGCATGAATCTTCTGATTCAGTTCCCTAAGTTCTCGTGATTGTGGGCGGATAGAAGCCCCACGGTCCCTTGGTTGGTCCGACTCAAGTACAGGAGGGATGTCCTGTGGCAAGACGATGGGTTCTTCCTTCTCGGCCTCGTTCATTGGTGGTCATCCGGCGTAATCCGCTCTGTTACAGGTTTCTGCTGGTGCACACCCCACCTGACATCCTCCTTCCTGGCTGCCACAGGGCTTTCAACGATGATGTCTCAGCTGAGTTTTGGGAAGAGAGATGGCAATTGAATGTGTTGAGGTTTTGAGGTTTAACAGTTTCTTCACCTGTTTCCTTCGGTGGCATGAATATTTCAGAAGGAGAGGCGTTGCTTGCTGAACGTACCTCATAAAATAGCATCTCTGCTCGATTTCCCAATCCAACAACAATGATAAATGTAAAATGATGCAGGGCATAGAGAGTAGGTGTTTCATGAGAACATGTGCTTCTTATTCCTGTTTGCATTAGATTGCCCTTTGGATCAGTATCTGTTATTCTTTTTGTTCAGTGATGTTAAGTTTCATTTTGGGGGGACTCTTACAGTTTTGCTTATCTTTTTATAAAAATGGTTTGCTATCTTTGCTCTGATTTGTTTGAAGCTTTAGCAGTTCTTTGGAGTTTGTCCTTGAAGACAGGGCAGAATTGTGAGGAAGTTTTCTTTTCGTTTGCAAATAATTGCTCGTAAGCAATAGTGAAGGGTCTGTTGTGCTTTGCGGGGCCACTGGCTGGAAGACAGACTTTCAGAGAAACTAAGTGGTAAGTTACCTGGAAATAAGCGAAGCGGTCTGATTTTTTGGAGATCTCTTTCAGAAGTACCTGTAAGTTTCTACTCAATCTTTCACCAAAGTATTTTGTTCCATGTGGGTTCTCTTTAAGGAACAGATTTGCAAAGAGTTCCCATATACCTCAGGGCACATTGCCTTTTTGTCAGTAACGGTCATAAGAGAGGGCATTCTGGCATTTTTTCTGGTTTGCCTCAGATGCTATACTTGAAGCTTTTACCACCGTTGGGCTGCATAGTCTGGGCATGGAGCTTTAGAACCATTTCTTGCCTTTGAAATTATTTTGCTTCCTCATTGCTGCCTTTGTCAAATGTATCGTATGGTAAGAGTGAGGGGAAGAAGGGAAGGAATCAAACCAGAACTACCATCCTCAGCATTTCAAGGAGCTGGGGCTGAACTGCCCTTCCTTCTCTCCTTCAGCCACTGCATTCTGCCATGCTGTTTGGAGCTTGCATTCAGGGCCCCGCCAAATACTGCACGCAGAGATGGGTGGGTGACGTATTAGACTCTAGCTCATGGTGGTTTTACAAATACTGTACTTTTAAAAATTAAAAAAAAATTAATGTTTATTTATTTTTGAGAGAGAGAGAGACAGAGCATGAGCAGGGGAAGAGCAGAGAGAGAGGGAGACACAGAATCTGAAGCAGGCTTCAGGCTCTGAGCCGTCAGCACAGAGCCCGACGTGGGGCTCGAACCCACAAACCACGAGATCATGACCTGAGCTGAAGTCGGACGCTCATCCGAGCCACCCAAGCAACCTGAGAATACCAACTCTTTTTTTTTTTTTTTTTTTTTGAGAGAAAGAGCATGAGCGGGGGAGGAGCAGAGAGAGAGGGAGACACAGAATCCGAAGCAGGCTCCAGGCTCTGAGCTGTCAGCACAGAGCCCCACGCAGGGCTCGAACTCAAGAACTTCAAGATCATGACCTGAGCTGAAGTCGAACGCTTAACCAGTTGAGCCACCAAGGCATCCCACAAATGTTGTATTTAATAAGATATTCTTTCTCTTTTGATTACGTTTATTAGTGCAGGTACAGTTTATTGAGTGGCTGCTGTAGGTCAGCACTGTGCTGGGTACTGCATACATTTATACCGAGGTTAACTGGCATCTACATTAAGTAGTAAGAGTTGGCTCCACCTTGCAAGCTGATGGACAGAATTAGGTGTTTTGTCCTCGGTCCTGAAATCGGTGAGCAGTAACCCAGCACTCAGAGCGTGGCTTCTGTGACACCAGGAGAACTTCCCTCCCCTTCTCCTGTTTCCTGCTACCTCTCACTCAAACACTCCTTGACAGATGTGTCCCTGTTTTGCAGCTCTCTGAAGGCTGATACTCCACTATCATTAAATTTTTTTTAACATTTATTTATTGAGAGACAGAGAGAGACAGGGCACGAGCAGGGGAGGGGTAGAGAAAGAGAGAGATACAGAATCTGAAGCGGGATCCAGGTTCTGAACTGTCAGCATAGAGCCCGATGTGAGGCCCAAACCCATGAACTATGAGATCATGACCTGAGCCTAAGTCAGATGCCCAGAAGCTGGGTGGCTGAGCCACCCAGGCGCCTCACCACTTTCCATTTTTGAATAGTGTCACTAAACTTACCATCTCAATGAATGCAAGATAGCGGAAATACGTCATTAAAAATTTATAGACTTCTTCTATTTCAGAAACCCCTTTTAGGGGTTTGTTCTTATCTAAATCTGTGTTTCTTTGTTTTGAATGTGCATTTCTTGTTGGATAGCAACTTTTATTGTTCAGTTAATATGAGACTCCATGAATAGTTCAGCAGTGAATATTGTCGCGCTTCCCAAACACAGTATTTTTGGTCGAGTGAATTCAGAATATTTGGACGTTTAAGGGGTTGGGGTCTGGATGACACAGGCCCTTGAAGTCTTGAGAAAAAGTTGGGGTGATCTCACCATACAGTTCCCCGTATCCTTAAACTGAACGTTTGCAAACTCCTAATATCAATCATGTGCTGTGACCCAAAATAATTGCTTGCACATTATACATTCCTCTGGGACAGCCTTCATCTTATCCTGCTAGCACATAATGCAGAAGTTTCTATAGAAAGAAGAGAACCCATCTGCAATTCAAAAGCACAAAACATTCACTCACAGAATTTTCTATTTTTCCTATCAGGTTAGATGCCAACATTTTTATATGTAAGTGGAATATTTTGTGGCAGGATATTTGAAGACTGTGTAAATATTCTGTTCCTCATCAAGGTTTCGTTCAAATGTCTGCCTTTCCGGCACGCAGGAATGTAGTGTTACCATCCCTTACTGACTCCCATTGAAATCAGTTATTACTCTAACGAATGCCGGATTCTAACCTTGACATGCCGTCTGCCTGGGTGAGTTGGTATTCTCTTGTAAGGAAGACCTGTATTCAGGCATTCATGTGTCTGTCGATATGGGCATGCACACATGGGTTCCTAGTTTCAGTTCTGCCCTGAAAACACCTGGCAAACCTCACCCCTGCCAGTGATCAAGGTTCACTTCATCACTGATGGGACCAAGGGACATCCTGTGCCATCTGATAGGGTATGATGGGAAGAATATGCTATCCCCTCTCTGGTTTCCCTGCCAAAAACCTCGTAACACATATGAGAGAAGGTCTTGAGAAGACTGAAGAGGTGTCCCAAATTGGGTGGAACTAAAGAAAAAGGACAAGTATCTGTGCCGGGGGATCGTGGGTTACCTCCCGGGCTGGGGAAATAGCGGTCAACAATACAGTTTGAAAAGGTAACGCCAATTTGGGTGTGCAGGGTGGTTTAGGTAATAGTAGTTAGTAATGCTAAATTTTCTGATTTTGATAACTTGTATGCATGAGACTTATCCTTATTCTAATGAAATATACACTAAAATATTAGAGGTAAAGGGATGTGTGGTGCCTGTTGACTCACTTTTAAGAGATTTGGGGAAAATAGTGCAAAAGTAGGAGGAAAGTATACATTGGCGAATTTGGGTAGAGGGCAGAGTATTAGTTTCCTGGGGTTGTCGTAATAAACTACCACAAACTGGTGTGGGGGCTTAAAGCAACAGAAGTTGGTCATTCCACAGTTCTGGAGGCTGGAGTCAAGGTCCGCAAAGCCGCGCCCCCTCTGAAACCTACAGGAGAGGTTCCTTCCTCATCTGGTCCACTTCCAGGGGGCACCTGCTGGTCCTTGGCTGGTGGCTGCATCGCCCCCCATATCTGCCTCTGTCTTCACCTGGCTGCCTTCTCTCTGTGTGTGTGCGTCCCCGAAGCCCCTCTCCCTATAAGAATACTTGTCCCACTACTTACTCCAACATGGCCTCCTCTTAACTCACCTGATGACATCTGCACCCGTCCTGTTTCCACATGAGTCCACATTCACAGGTACTAGGCCCCTGGGACGTCCACATTTCTTGGTAGGGGGATGCAATTCAACTCATAACAGGTACACAGGGTTTCTTGGCATTACTCTTGCAGCTTTAACTGAATTTGAAATTATACCAAGATAAAAAGTTGCCAGAAAGTGTTGGCGTATAAAAAGTGGTATTTGCTGAAGCCAATTAAGCAAATATTCAGATGCCATCAATTTCAGTATTCATGTGTTAGAGAATCACTACTCAATGAACGAATTGGCAAGTATATTCACTGACATTAAATTGTTACAGAAAGCAAACCAGGAAAATGTTGCTTACAAGAAAGGTACACTTAAGCGTTCATAGGTTATCTGATAGGCAAGAGGTGAGATTCCTGTCTGGGAGGAGGGGTGGGGGGTTGATGTATTTGAGTTCCATTTCCAATACTCTAGGGACATAGGTGAGGACAATTGGAGGTGGGGTGGCCTTCCTTAGAGAAAATGTCCTCAGGGCTCCCTGTGGGAACTGTTCAGGCCGCACCTGCAGAAAGTATGTGAGGAGTGGGCTTTGGCATAGATAACATCGACTGCTTTCACTTGCCCGATGGAAACCAATCACCTTATGACTGATGGTCTCAAAACCAAACCAAAGGACTTGCCTCACAGTCTATATCGCACGAATATAACATCTTGGTTGAGCTGTTCCCACTGATGCACGTTTTTCTTAATTTGGAATGCCTTCTTTCATTAAAGGATAATAACTACCGTCAGGATAAGAAATCTGACATCTGGTGATTAGGCGTAGGAATGTAAAACTAGAAAGATGCTTCACACGCACGCACACGCACATGCACACACGCCCCGGGACTTAGGGTGTTCATGGGCACCGAATATAAACGAGAAAGTATCTATCTCTTCCATCTAGTCTCGCTCTCACCAGCCTTTTAACGCAGCCGTCTCCTAAGCCGTATGTTTTTATAAAGTACAGCATTCGGTTATTTAAAAATATTGTTTAAGCTTTAGAAAATGTGTGGTGATGGCTAAGGCTGTTGTTCTTGTATAATAGAACGAGTGCCGCCTCAGGCATTTTTTTTTAACGTTTATTTATTATTGAGAGACAGAGCATGAGTATGGGAGGGACAGAGAGAGGTGAAGACACAGAATCCGAAGCAGGCTCCAGGCTCCGAGCTGTCAGCACAGAGCCCGACGCGGGGCTCAAACCCACAAACCGCGAGTCCGTGACCTGAGCCAAAGTCGGACGCCCAACCGACTGAGCCACCCAGGCACCCCCAACCTTGGGCATTCTTTGTCCTGTATTTGAAAATCTAGTCTAACACCTTCCCCTCGTCCTGCTTCTCATGCCCTGAAATAAAAGAGTGTGCTTACAGTGGGATACACACACCAACACGTGGGGCAATTAAAGTTTGCTGTTGTTACCCACGTTCTGTACTGAAAATAGTGAGCCCCGTATCCACGGAAACACTGTAATTAATATGTGCACCAGTTCATGAGCACTTTTCCCCGGCTTTTATCCTCCTAGCTGAAAAACCACTTGGTGGATTCAGCATCAGTGGAATGAAACTTGAAATGTAAAAGGAACATTTCTAAAAAGCATTGAGGAATATCATGTCCAGAAGAGAAAAAAATATATATTTTAGAATACATGTGTTTTGAAATTTCCATATTAAAAATGGACAATGTCAGACTGATACTTTTATTGAATCACTTAATGGCTCTCACTTTGCAAAACTGAGAAAAGTTCATTCTATATTACTGAGTGGCTCAAAGTATTTTTTAAGAAAAACAAGTACTAACACAATACCTTATAAATGTTGCTAATTCCCAACCTCACTTCCCTTTCTGTTTTCTGGACATTAGACCATCCTGATGGTATAGTGGCAAGTCTCTGACATTTTGAGAAGTCCTATTTTGCAAGCCCTCACCCTTCAGTTCCAGTGGGATCCATTAACAACTAAAAGTGCACATTAACACTTGAGCCATTCACACTAAGAGTAATAACCAGTCATGAATCTTCTCAATGGTGGGTTTTTTTTCCCTGTTCTTGTTTTTTTTTTTTTTTTAAAACAGAGGTAAGATTTCAGAAGTGTAATTCAAGATATACCCAGCATCAGGACCCCTGATGCAGGTGGGGCGCTCACACTGTCCAGTGTTAGAAAGAAGAAGAGGAGGGAAGAATGAGAGGGAAGAGGAGAAAGAGAGAAGGAGAAAGGGAGAGAGAGGGAGGGAAAGAGGGAGAGGGAGAGGGAGGAAGGAAGGAAGGAAGTCACAAACGTCCATCTAAAAGAGTGAAGGCAGCTGTGAATGGGATCCCATTCACAATTGCACCAAGAAGCATAAAATACCTACGAATAAATCTAACCAAAGATGTAAAAGATCTGTATGCTGAAAACTATAGAAAGCTTATGAAGGTAATTGAAGAAGATATAAAGAAATGGAAAGACATTCCATGCTCATGGATTGGAAGAATAAATATTGTCAAAATGTCAATACTGCCCAAAGCTATCTACACATTCAATGCAATCCCAATCAAAATTGCACCAGCATTCTTCTCAAAACTAGAACAAGAAATCCTAAAATTCCTATGGAACCACAAAAGGCCCCGAATAGCCAAAGTAATTTTGAAGAAGAAGACCAAAGCAGGAGGCATCACAATCCCAGACTTCAGCCTCTACTACAAAGCTGTTATCATCAAGACAGCATGGTATTGGCACAAAAACAGACACATAGACCAATGGAATAGAATAGAAACCCCAGAACTAGACCCACAAATGTATGGCCAACTCATCTTTGACAAAGCAGGAAAGAACATCCAATGGAAAAAAGACAGTCTCTTTAACAAATGGTGCTGGGAGAACTGGACAGCAACATGCAGAAGGTTGAAAGTAGACCACTTTCTCACACCATTCACAAAAATAAACTCAAAATGGATAAAGGACCTGAATGTGAGACAGGAAACCATCAAAACCCTAGAGGAGAAAGCAGGAAAAGACCTCTCTGACCTCAGCCGTAGCAGTCTTTTACTCAACACATCCCCAAAGGCAAGGGAATTAAAAGCAAAAATGAACTACTGGGACCTTATGAAGATAAAAAGCTTCTGCACAGCAAAGGAAACAACCAACAAAACTAAAAGGCAACCAACGGAATGGGAAAAGATATTTGCAAATGACATATTGGACAAAGGGCTAGTATCCAAAATCTATAAAGAGCTCACCAAACTCCACACCCGAAAAACAATGAGCCAGTGAAGAAATGGGCAGAAAACATGAATAGACACTTCTCTAAAGAAGACATCCGGATGGCCAACAGGTACATGAAAAGATGCTCAACGTCGCTCCTCATCAGGGAAATACAAATCAAAACCACGCTCAGATATCACCTCACGTCAGTCAGAGTGGCCAAAATGAACAAATCAGGAGACTATAGATGCTGGAGAGGATGTGGAGAAACGGGAACCCTCTTGCACTGTTGGTGGGAATGCAAATTGGTGCAGCCACTCTGGAAAACAGTGTGGAGGTTCCTCAGAAAATTAAAAATAGACCTACCCTATGACCCAGCAATAGCACTGCTAGGAATTTACCCAAGGGATACAGGAGTACTGATGCATAGGGGCACTTGTACCCCAATGTTTATAGCAGCACTCTCAACAATAGCCAAATTATGGAAAGAGCCTAAATGTCCATCAACTGATGAATGGATAAAGAAATCGTGGTTTATATACACAATGGAGTACTACGTGGCAATGAGAAAGAATGAAATATGGCCCTTTGTAGCAATGTGGATGGAACTGGAGAGTGTTACGCTAAGTGAAATAAGCCATACAGAGAAAGACTGATACCATATGTTTTCACTCTTATGTGGATCCTGAGAAACTTAACAGAAACCCATGGGGGAGGGGAAAAAAAAAGAGGTTAGAGTGGGAGAGAGCCAAAGCATAAGAGACTCTTAAAAACTGAAAACAAACTGAGGGTTGATGGGGGGTGGGAGGGAGGGGAGGGTGGGTGATGGATACTGAGGAGGGCACCTTTTGGGATGAGCACTGGGTGTTGTATGGAAACCCATTTGACAATAAATTTCATACATTGAAAAAAAAAGAGTGAAGGCAGGAAATTTAAGTATGCCTATAGTGATTTTGTAATTTTATTCATGCGCCCTTGAAAATAAAGGTCAGGAAATTTAGTTAAAAAGAATTTAGCTAAAAATTATAGTTCTCTGCCTTAATTTGTAATAATTAGCTTAAGTTCGGTTTTTGGCTCCTTATTTTTCAGTTTGTTTCACTCAATCTTTTTTCAGTGCCTTGTATGTGCCAGGCACTGAGGCAGGTTGGGAGAGGGGGTGCAGATAATGGGGACTAAACTCCGATCTTTGATGAGGGAAGTTCCTGCCCCCCGGGAAGATGGGCTTCTGTACAGGGAACCCCTGAGAGTTCAGCGATGCAGACTGCTGAGTGACAAGTGGGTGGGAATTGAAGCGAACGAGCCCCGCGACTATATTCAGCATCAGAGGTCACCTTCAGACTTGTTTTGAAAGAGCCTCATTACTTCTTGTAGAGTAGAACGTATTCTCTCGAAGTGCACAGTCTCCCTCAGCACCAGGTTGTGTCCTACTTATTTCTGTTGTTATTGACGATACACGATGATACGTATATTCGCTGTTGCCTTGCGTCCAGATGTTTGGCGTAGATAAGGTTATATCAGAAACATTTATGCATTGGGAAAAGAGAATAACTAGATTTACTTCTGCCTATTTGTATTGAAATCAATAATGAGACCCTGTAGTTCTCTCTTAATTGGCTCTTTAACAATTGATCTTTGGGTAGGTATGCAAAATCTTATTCTCCTGGTTGGCCACTAAAGGAAAGGAATCATTAGCAAAGTCTACTGAACAATGTTGCCTTGAATAATTTCTTTTCAAACTCTGAATAACTAAAAATATTAAAGGCACTACGAAGACTTAGTTTGAAGTTTTCAGGACCTTAAAAGCACATGCTTCCTTACCAAAGTGAAAATCTGAAATATATAACTTAATTTGTTCAAATAGAGGAGTATCTTCATGTGGTCACAGAAAATATAACGTGGCACACTCAAGATGGTGAGGTGAGTGGCATAGTTTATTCAGGGCAGATATTAAGAGGTACACTATTTTGCCACTTTGGCCTATGTTTACTTCCGTCTTTACAATGTCTCTAGAGCAGCCCTTTGGAAAACCTGTGCGGACTTGGTAATGTATAGGAAGGTTGTTTATTGAATATACATCTAGAATCACAGAGGGCAAAATCCCACATTGTAGTATATAAGATTATGAATGTTATATACCTTTTTATGTAACGTGAACTTGGACAGTATATGAACTTTATACATATGGCGTCACAGACTTGTATTCAGTAAAAAGAATAGGGGAAGACATTCATTCGTCTGGCCTGAGTTCAGTGAACTCATCCCTTGGTCAGTGGTATGTGCTTGTGCCATGTCCTTGGAGAAAAGGAAAAGTAAAACCGTCATTGTGTTTAAGCTGGGATGGGCGGGAGGGAAACATGCATCCTCAGAGGTGCTTGATGAAGGATGCTTTGAAGCAAAAAGCTATGTAATGGCCATATTTAATATATTTAATTAATATCTACAGATTGTGCTTTTTAAAAAAAATAGTTTCTGTAAAGAGAAAAGAAAAACAACCAGAAGCCACTAGCCCAGGCCTTTATTAAAACATGGTAGTGTGAGAACAGCTCTCCGATGACTTTCTGTAGAGAGCAAAGTGCTTGAAGAGCTTATAGGATAGTTTGGGGGGAAGATCAAAGTTCACGGAAGAGTTCTCTGTGGAGACCCTCCAAAGGCATGGGGACCTTCTGCTCTGTTAGAATTGAGGCAACCAACGCAGAGGTGCGGTTGTTTCCACAGCAAGGATCGGATATCTTGGGTGTAGCAAGAGGGGTGGGAGGAAGAAGCCAGGGCTAAGGCCTTGCCAACGTCAGTTGAACATTCTTAGCCTGTTGGAGTTTCTCACAAAGTATTTATTACATTTGTCTTAAAAAGTAATTACAGTGTCCCACATGCTTCTACAGGGTTTTATCTAAGACAGACTTTTCTGGATCTGTTTCCCAATTAATGCAGAAGTGAAACCCGCTTTCTTTGTTACCAGTATACATAATGTTATATTTGTTCTTTTTCGCTTACAGGCTGGAGCCAATGTCCTTCTCCAGGATGTTAATGGAAATATCCCCTTGGATTATGCCATGGAAGGGACAGAATCTAGTTCCATCCTGTTGACCTATCTGGATGAAAATGGTAGGCAGTTGCTGTGAAAAACTATAGAGAGATAGATTTAAAGACAGTGTGGTAGAATTACAAATGTATATTTTATCTATTTTTTAGGCACGCACACACGATTTCAGATCGATGTGGTTTCCCTAGATTGTGTAAAATGAAGTATTTTTTCTCTATATAGAATTTCATTGTTCCCCCCGCGATGCCTCGTTGGTTGAGTCAAGGCAGTTTTGCAAGGCAGCAGAAATCTAGAGGCCAAGAATGAAGGAACATTTTAACAAGCATCTAAAGTCCATAATTAGTGGGACTGGGTTTGTAATTATAATCTATTCTCCACTGGGAGGGCAAGGGAAGTGAACCAGCATAACTGAATTCTGAGTTAACGAGAGCGAGGTCATCTGAAGTGTATTCTCTTAGGAGCGGGTAGTCCTCGTGAGTGCCAGTGAGGGAGGACTTAAGTCAAGAGCAGCTTGCACAGCATCCACTGTTGGTGACACGTGGAAACACAAATGTCAGAAGGAAGCGCCCTGGTCATGTTGCTAGCCTGAAAAGATGAGTAGAGCTCCCAGATAGATTCCCTCCCAAAGAATATTTAATTGCACAGACTAAACGTATAATTTCATGAGCAAGTTCAGCATTGGCAAAGTGGGAGGTGTTTGAAATCCTGAGCCCGATATGGTACGCGACTGAAGAAGTTTGCCACTTCCCCGCCCCCTCTTTTTGTTTAGGTATAAATAACAACAAAGAAATTCCAGACCCTTCAAGTATGATCTTTTGTCAGAGAAGTTTAAAAGTTTTAAGAGCCACACAGTGCTTGTCACTCTGTCCTTCTCGATTCTAAGAAAAGCCCTCACATCTGCCTCTTTTTTCCCTGTGCTCTTTGCCTCCTCCAGATCTCTCGTATCAAAAGGTTTATTCTGAGGATGGCTTAGAATAATAATAATAATTAGCACTTCACGGCCAGGGGTTCTTAAAAAAGTAATCTCATGAATTCTGAGAGTGGGTTAAGTACTGTTATCTTCATTAGGGACAATGTGAGCCGTGAGCCCAGCTGTCCTACGGAAGGTCACCGAGTCCCGGCCGGGGTGATGGAGGCACCTCCCTCACTCCTTGTATCTGCTCCTTATGTGAGGGTCACATTCAGATCTCTGAACCTCTTGTCAGCGGCAACTTGCTGGGGACAGGTTCCATTATTGCTAAAGGGATTGAGACTTGAAGTTATGTTTGCACACCCCACTGCTGTGAAGTTCATTGTTTCGGCCTTTGTGAAACTTGGACTTCACCATGCACGCTTCTGAATTTGCACAAACAGCTCAGTTGTATTATTAGCTGAGCCACTTCTATTAGCAGATTTCTTCCTTCCTTACTCTGAGTTTCTAATAGCCACGGCAGTAAATAGTTCTCTTTGAAAACTGAAATGAAGTTACCTTTATTTGCAAAAGAACTAACTTGACTTAAAAACCTTTCCCACTCATTCAAGGATTTTGTTTGATAAGAAAATTTGATATTTACAAAGGCAGTATTATCTATCTTATGCAAAGAAAAATAAGTGATTTTGAACATGACTGAGGGCAAAGAAAGAGAGGGAGGCACAGATTCTCGATGGTTAGGAGAAAATCTGTCACGACGATGGCTGTCACAATCAGTGTGTAAAATACATGTTTGCTGGAACAGATTCAACTTAATATCCCTAAATTTTTAATTCTGTTTTCCATTTGTCACTGCTGGTGTGCTGGCCTGTGCCTCACAACCGTCTGCCCCTCCCTCGCCTCGTGCACGGTGTGCTCCTATTCTGCCTGGGTCCCTCCTACATGTCTGTGTCAGCTGCCACACTCATTTGATTTATTCTCTGGCCTCCTCGCTGGCGTGCTTTCAGGGTTATCTGCCATGACAGTGTGGGCTGACATCCTTAGACATTTCTAAGATTCCCTGACTCGATGCGTATTACCGTTTGGCGCTCAGTGTTTCAGAACCACATTCTCAGAACCAGGCGGCTGTCATCCTCGAATATTCTCTGCGCACCATACAGTTTCCAGGCTGAGTACTTAGCACGCTGTCCCATCAGGACGCGTGTGGCAGGAGGCAGGCGAGGTTGTGAGGAAGTTGATTACATGGCAAATCGCTGGTCACAGGTTCTAATTGTACTGTCACCACCGACATACAGCATACACCCGGGCACAGCAATTAACCTCAGCTCACCGCCTGGGCTTCCTGGGCTGGAAAACGAGACAGCCACGGAGGGCTGGTTGAGGACTTGATGCATATTGGATCGGCAGAGCGAGGCGAGCCAGTTGGCTTTCAGAGAAGGCAACCGATTGCAAAATGATCGAGCGAGGGAAGAAAGCACTGCAGGGGGGACGGGGGGAGGCACAAGGTGGTCCAGGACAGATGCATGGGTAAAGATATATACATGGAATCTTTTCACTTTGCTGTGCATGCCCTTTCTCCTTCCTTCGAAATTCATCCTTTAGAAAAAAAAGCTCACACTTATTCTCCTGAGCTCCTAATCTCCTCTCCTTAGCCCACTGAAGTTCAGCCTCTGCCCCTGCTGGAAATGTCCTTCCAAAGATGGCCATTGCCTGCTTGGCTCTCTATTGGCTGATCACCCTTCCGTTCTCCTGTCTGTGTTCCCTCATTGCCCTGTAGTGTTCCCTTGACTTCCATCACACTCTCCCGCGAAACCTCGCTCACCTGCAGTGATCATTCCATACCGTCCTCCATTCTCTTTGAGCTCCCACTTACTTCCTTTGGAAGTGTGACTGCACAGGCAGATGCCAGAATGTTCTCTGGTTCATCTCTCCCTGTTCCTTGTGTTGTGACAGCTTGCCTGCTCCCAAGATTACTCCTGTGGCTCAAATCTCTTAGAAGAACTTCTGCCTTGTCGTGTGCACTGTTCTTAAGTATCTTGCCTTGGATATCAGGCGGTTTGGGATAACATGCCCAATATGGAAGTTTCATGCCCTACCAAGAGTCCATTTTACCTTTACGGCCAGGAATCCAAGTATCTGAATGTCACTTCTCTTTTCCTAAATCCCTCACATCGAATTGTCACCAAATTTTATAGATTCTCCTTCCTTGACATCCCCCTAATATGTCTGCATCCCTCACCCATTGTGCCGTTGCTGCCTTCGTTAAAACCCTAGGCTTTCTGTTGTGGAAACAGCCTGAGAAACTGGCTTAGCCTTCCCTGATTATTCTTTTCTTTTCTTTTCTTTTTTTTTAATTTAAAATCAAGTAAGTTAACATGCAGTGTAGTATTGGATTCAGGAGTAGAACCCAGTGATTCATCACTTCCATGTAACACCCAGTGCTCATCTCAACAAGTGTCCTCCTTAATGCCCATCCCTCATTTAGCCCCCAACCCACCTCCCTTCCAGCAACCTTCATTTGTTCTCTGTGTTTAAGAGTCTCTTATGCTTTGCCTCCCTCTCTGTTTTTATCTTATTTTTCCTTCCCTTCCCCTGTGTTCATCTGTTGTGTTTTCTTAAATTCCACATATGAGTGAAATCACATATTTATCTTTCTCCGACTTATTTCAGTTAGCATCATACCCTCTAGTTCCATCCATGTTGTTGCAAATGGCAACATTTCATTCGTTTTCACCGCTGAGTAGTATTCCTGATAATTCCTTTAGAGACTCCCTGATTATTCAGTCCATAGTGACCTTGTATATTTCTTCCACTTAGTGAAATTAATTTGAAATGCCAATCCTGCACCACCCTCTTCAGAATCACCCATCGTCAAGGTGGGAGTGTATCCCAGTTTGCTGGGGACGGTCCTACGTTGTGCATCTGGTAGGACTGATGGAAGGGATGGGGTAGAGGGTTATAACAGCCTTTTGGCTTGAGCATGTTTGTTTCTTTTTTCTACAATAATCTCCCTTTATTTGCTTGCTCAGAGCATCCTTAGTTCCAATTCTAGAAACTAAGAAAATGATGTGCTATAGTCACGGGGCGGGTCACATCAGAGTGACAGACTACCCCCAATACAAAATGGGTAATGGAGAAAAAGAAAAGTTGAATTGTTACAAAAAAACCAATATTGTCTTGAGAGAGACAGTTAAGGAAAGTTAAGATAGGGTTTAGACTGACTTGATGTGTCAATGTGATTTCAGTTTTACATATCACCTGATGTTATCAAATGTACTCAGGCAATAGTAATTAGTATCACATGTAATAACTTGTAAATTTCAAGCAAATGATGTTTTTCTTGTTTCCTAAATATTTCCTAAATGTGTTCATTTTGAAAAAAAATTAATGAATTCCTGTCAAAATAATAAATCCAATCAGGACCTGTATTAGTTTTTTTTTTTTTTTTTTTTTCAGAGAACAGGATGAAAATAAAACTTAATTTCTTTTAAAAAAGACAAGGTTGGACTATTATCCATTATAAAATAGGCTTATTATGGTCTGTTGGTTATATTTTTCCTGGAGTAGCTTAAGACTTTTGAGCAAGAAGAGAGGGAATTTCTGTTCCATTGTCTTGCTGAAAATAGACTTCTGCTTGTTTCCTGAACATATATAAAAAATCTAAAATCGCATCTTACGTGGTATCATATTTGACTCAGAATGAAGTTTGAAAATAATAAGATACAATATCATAATATTCCCCTCTGATACCTTCACAACAGTGGCTGAAATAGATTGTTTTCTCATGACATGTGGTAAATGAGTGATCTCTAATCTGCTTTAATGTGTCTTTTATCACTGAGCTCTATTCTTTTACAGCTCAGTTTTAATGATGTGTGCAAATGATTCTCTAAAAGATACGTACCACTCCAGTAAACACTGCAATGTTATAGAACTTAGAATAACGTAGCCATCAGATTCTTCGACTTCAGTATGCAAAATTGAACACTGACATTTGAGAAATAGTATTTTCCAAAATTAACTCACACGTCAAATTCGACAATCCTAAAAATGAGAATAGAGTGATAGTTTTAGTTGGTTCTTAACAAACCTCAAAGCAACTCTTAGGGAAATCTATTAGTTCTTCTGAAATGGCGTGTGTAAATTTCAAAGCTGGTAATTGGTTCCCCCCTCCCATCCTCCTAGTGAAATGGGTTTGCTTTGGACAGAGTATTTGAAACAAACCACATTATTCAAATAGCGCATTTTGCTTTATTCTGTTTGGGTCTTGCCTGCCTCCTTATTGCAAAGAAAAACAACAAATGCATGGCGTACAGCCCATGTAATAGAAGGCTGACTATAAAGGACAGCTCACATCTAGCGAGTACTTGCTCGATTCAGCAAGCCGAATACTGTGTTAGGTGCTCGATGTGTTGTCGTTTGTCCTCATAACCATTGGTGAAGCAAAAACTAGCAGCCCCGTTTTGCAGATGGAGGAACTGAGGCAGAAGATGAGTTACCTGTTCCCATTGGCACTAGTATAAAATAGACCTATTATATTCTTATACTTATTATATTATGTTAATAAAATATGCATAATATATGTGGAATATATAATATATTATACTTATTACTACTATTATTACTAGTAGTAATAGAAGACACGACACTAAAATCCAGGAAGCCTGACACCCAGTGTTCATCCGGGATTTGAGAGAGAGCTGGACCAGGGGGCGGAGGTTCCAGGCTCTAAGGGGAAAATGAAGGCAGATGTGCAACGGGTTGAATGATCTCTGCCCCGTGGACAGATCTCGTAAGTAGTGAGTGTAGCTGCACTTCTTTGGGATATATATCATTCCCTGAGTGACCGTGGATGCAGAAGACCAGAGAGGTTACATACCTTTCCCAAAGTCAGCCCGGAGAGGTCAGGCACAGACTGGCATGGCCAGAAGGAACACTCTGGCATTGGTGCTTGGGTCCCCTGTGCCGACCCAGCCTCCCTGTTTGTGGCAAGGACTGAGTCACATGAGAGAGAGAGAGAATCAGGGAGGTGGCTGATTTCTAGCAGCCACTGGCTGAGAGGCAGGTGTTAATCATCACCACCACCATCATCATCATCATCATCATCATCATACTTTCACTGAGAATGAGGTGGATTATTTCCCCTTGGTAAACACCTGTTATGTCCAGGAACCATTCCTGGGAATGGGATGCATAAATGTGAAGGTCTGAGCTACCGTGGAGATTCACACGAAAGCCTGGGTGAGAATAAATGCTGACAACAGGTACCAACAGGAGGGGAGCAGACCTGACCTTTCCATGGCCCATCCCCCTCCTTGGCAAGGCTGACTTCCAGACTTCCCTCAGCTTCAGTTCATTTCTCTTTATTAACGCGAACAGCCATGAAATGTTTGATTGGAGAATCGTTTTACATTTAATTTGAAAACATTTGAGATCTGCAGGGAAGTTGTCAAAACATCCCTGAGAGTTCCCGTACACCTTCTCCCTGCTCCCCCACGCCAACACCCCACACAGACGTGGTACGTTTATCCAGAGTACAGAGTTAGCTCAGGTATGATGCTACTCACTAAACTACAGACTTTGTTCACATTTTTCCGTTTCCCACCAAAGGTGGTTTTCTATTCCAGAGATTTCTATTCTATTCTATTCTATTCTATTCTATTCTATTGCTTTTAGGAGCAACTATTTTGGCCTGAAAATTATAGAGAGCAAAAACCATGTTTTAGAACTCATTTCAGTTCCATTCAAATGGTTTAAACTACTTTGGGCAGTGCACATTGATGATCCATACTAAGACAGTCGAACGTTGAGAGCCTACCATGGATAAGGTGTCATGTCACATCTTTGGGATAGAATCAGAGGAAAATGATTCCAGACTATTTTCTAGCGGTAAATAGAAGGCATGCCGAGAGAAACCATTATGCGGACTTTGAATTCAAAGCAGAAGAGGGGCTTCAAAGAGGAACACGTTGAAAGAACAGTGAGATAAAATTAAGACTTGACCCCCAGCGGCTGAGAAGCATCTCTGCCTTCTGTTTCAAAGGCTGTTTTCCCCGTAGGCGTGGACCTGACCTCACTGTGCCAGCTGAAGGTGCAGAGACCCGTGAGCATGCTAACAGATGTCAAACACTTCTTGTCCGATGGCGGAAATGTCAATGAGAAAAATGATGACGGGGTGACGCTGGTAAGTTAATATAACTGACTCAGAAATATTGCTGATGTAGAGGATTTAAGTTGATTTCTAAAGCCTGGAATTGGATGCAATTAACATTTACAAATATCCTTTTTTTCTGATCATAAAAGTTCTGCATATTTATTGTAAAAATCTTGAAAACACGTTAAGTACGCAAAGACGGAAACAGAAATCACTTATGTCGCCACTCAGAGAAAAACCAGCGTTTGTAGGCTGATGTATTTTCTTCAAGCCTCCCTTCCATTTTGTTAAAAAATTTACAGTAATTTTTTAAAGTGTATTTATTTATTTTGAGAGAGCGGGAGAGGGGCAGAGAGAGAAGGAGATGCAGAGAATCCCAAGGAGGCACCTCACTGTCACCTTGGAGTCTCACTTGGGGCTGGAACTTACGAACCGTGAGATCACGACCTGAGCCAAAATCAAGAATCGGACACTTAACTGACTGAGCCACCCAGGCGCCCCTGGAATAATTTTTAGGCATTACTTTGTCAGTGTGATTTGTTGAAATGGAACTTATGGGAGAATGTTTTCATTTTTCATTTTACGTAAAACAAATTACGGGTCACTCTGGGGAATGACTTTCTAAATCCAAGTGAAATCCTGTCACTGCTTTTTTTCCACAGCTATTGGGCACAGTGGCAGTAATGAAAAACCAGTACAATTAAATGTGGATTAATTCTCATATAAGCATAATGTCTAGTCATGAAAATAAGAAACATTGGGCACTATTGACTTGCACTGAGCATGCCTGTGTTAAAGTTAACTGTCGTGGAAGTAAATGTACTGAGGCTCAGGGGGAAGCACTGAGAGAAGGTAGATTAGCAGAAGGGGGTATGACGCTCGGAGCGTGGGATGCGTGGAAGCCTCTGGAGCCAGTGATTCAGGTTGTACTCTGCATTTTTCTGGAGGTGTGAGGTTGAACACAGCGATGGGAGAAATGGCTTGTCTAAATGGATAAAATTTGTGTGAGACCCGATACGGTTTTAGATTTATTAAATGCAAATCGAACACCCTGAGACCTCTGGATAGAATAATCTTCCTAGATACTGATTTCGGACTTTGGACTGTAGGTTTTCTAAAGACTGTCAAGAACGTAACTCCAAGTTATAAGCAAAGAGAACAAAGCGTGTTTACAGTTTATTGACAAATCACATTCAAGTGGAAAAATACTCGAATTAATCTATTGAGGAAGTAATTTATTAACCCCAACCTGTGAACAAAATAATAATGAACAAAGCCACAAAAGCCCTTTTATCATGGGCTTACATTTCTTTGGGGAAGATACATACTATACCATATAAATGAGCTAAATGTGTAACATGCTAATAATGACAAACGCAAAGGAGAAAAGAATAAGATAAGGATGTGCTGGGAGGTACACAGGTAAGATCTCACTGACGAGGAAGTTTGAGTAATGACCTGAGAGAAGTCTGCACACACTGCAGGGGTGCCTAGGAGCATTCCAGGCTGAACAGTGGTACGTGCAAAGGCCCTGAGGCCGGAGTGGGTGTATTAAGATTTAGAAACAGCACAGAGCCCTGTGAAGCTAAGCAGAGTAAAGGAAAGGAGTGAGGTAGCTGGACCAGATCCTGCAGGTTTTGTGTGCCTGTGTGAGGACTCTGCACTTACTCTGAGTGAGACGGGAACACGTGGGAGGGCCCTGAGGAGAGCACAGCCCTGCTTCACTTCTAAAAGCATCACTCACTCTGACTGCTGTGTTATGGATGGACTGTCAAAGGGCAGGGCTGACACTGAGAGTTCAGGTGAGAGGTGTGGTTGGTGGTGGAGCTCAAAGCTACAGGAAGCCGAAGCTGTGGGAAGTGGCTGACTTGTGTCCGTGTGAAAAGAAGATCCGCTGCGTTTTCCTGATGGCCAGGTGGTGTAGGAGAAAGGACGATTGCAGAAGGACTCCACGTACTTTTAGCCTCAGCACCTGCAGCGATGGAGTTGGCATCCGGTGAGACCGAGAGGGCTGAGGACCAAATGAGCTTGGAGCAGAAAAGACAAGGACAGCTTGGGAAACACAGAGCTAGATGTGGCTCTGAACCTTCTTCATGGAGACGCTGGGTTTGTGGTTGGATATTGGAGTCTGGGACTCAGGAGGCGTCTGGACTGCAGAATCACTTTTGGGAACACTAGCATATACGTGACGTTGAAAGCCTTGACCCTGGATAAAATCACACTTCTGACACAGAAGAAGAAGAGAGAATTGAGGACCGAGCCACGATGCTTAGGAAGGAGAGGAAGATCCAGAAATAAGACTGGAAGGAGAAACTCTCAAGGTAGGAGGAAAACCAAGAGAATGAGATGTCCCAGGAGCCAAGGAAAGGAAGTATGATGATGATGATGAGGAGGAGGAGGAGGAGGAGGAGGGGGAGAAGGAGGGGGTGTGTGGGGGGGGAACGGTTGACTATCAGATAACCACTGAGAGGTCAAATGACTGGAGGTGGTGAATTGACCTTTGGACTGTGTACTGGGAGGTCACTGGTCTTTTCACCGAGGAAAGATGCAGTGGAGTGGTGGGCTCAAAATCCAAACTGTAGTGGGTAATAGTTCTTTTAATGCGTGTAACGCACCAATGCCTAACACAGCACAGAAACCCAGTAGACCTTTGTGTCTTTGTTTGGCTTAAGATATTGCAGATTTATATGCCTCTAAAAAAATCACTGCTAAATAAAAATTGCATAAGTGTTTCAAATATTGCCAAATCAAAGGACCCACGTACTTTGGTAGTGAAGCTATTGAAAGAATCAATCAACACAGAACAATAAATTGCGATCAAGTTCCACCATCTTCAGTTTTGACATTCTTTGTGACTTTTTTCTATTGAGCAGAGAGCATAAACATTGCAAATCATTGTTTTATAATAACTAAATGATCATCTTTGATCATTGAGCTTTTCACAAGGAAATTAGTAGTGATCGGGAGGCTAGGAAGTTGTCCCTTGAAGATCACAAGTGTTTAGCAAGCGGTAATGTAGTTTGATTCTTTGGTTGGAATCAATCAGTCTATCATGTTAATTACTGCCTTCCCAGAGCTCTCCTCTGGATTGTGTGTTCCTGTCTGTTGTTGGTCGACAGTAAGAAGACGCCAGTCCACAGATTTCCACATCCTGAGTTGGACTGTCGCTTGTGGTTCAGAATCATTTCCCACACTGTCAAATTGTGCAAAAGAAGACGAAGCTATCAGTGAAAGGCTCAATACCTTTTTCTCCTTTGTTAGAACATGTGACAAAATTACCAAACTTACTGTAGCTCTCTTAAAAAGATCTCTTGCTGTACAAGGATACCCTTTTTAAAAGAAAACAAAACCTGAGAAAAGGATACAATCCGCCCCCCAAGAAAAGCCTTGTTACAGAGGATATGGAAATGCATTCCTGAGTTTGAGTGCATAGATGCTCTTTGAACATCTACAGTAATGACTTTCAGATACATTATAAAGATGCTGGTTCTTCACTCTTTTGTCCCAGACTTTGATATATAACATCTGGCCTTGGGACGTATTTACTTGGTCTGTTGGAAAAGAATTATTCATGAGATGCAAACATCAAACAATTTTATTTCTGACTCCCTTTGTTATGTCAGTAGTGCTGGTTTATCCCTTACTTCTGGGTGAAGACTTAGCCAATGCTATCAGCTTTTTGGCCACAGTTTATATCACGATGCGTAGCCTCAATTTAGAGATTAGAATGTGTGGTCCTTTATGACAGTGAAAACTCCCTGCTGGCATGAAGTCAGGGCTCCCTGGTCTTTTTATGTCCTATTACCTTCTAACCCCCCTGGTGTAGCTGTGGATTCCTTGTCAAAATTGTGCTTTTAATATAATAAAAATGGTACCCAGAATTACAAGGAAAGACAGTTCTATCAAAACATCATAATCATATTAAAATTAACTTTGTGATATTAATGCACATGCTCCATTATTAATGCACCGAGTAACAGCTTTAACCATTACCATGATTTTAGAGTAGATTTGAACTGGGGTGATATTTGGACATTTCTGCTAGGACAGCAGTGTGATATGACAATATTTCTTGTGATGGTAGAGAGCATCACAGCTGTGTACCCTATGTTCACCGTTGAAGAATTTGCTAAATTTCAGTTGGGGTTAGAGAAAAATAAAACTGTTTTCCCACCAAGTTTGCAAACCCCCTGAATCTATGCACAGTTCCTACAGGGGCTGGTGGGTTCAGGCATTAAGGACCTCAAGTTCAGCTACATCTTGAACCTGTTCCTGGTATATCAGGAAGTCCGTAGAAGGGAGGGTAGACGTGATCACCTGTTTCCCTTTCTGCCACTGCCTTCTCTTCAGTGTCGCAGAAGTTGCGGGAGAGGATGGGAGGAGACAGATGGGCAGGAGGTGATGCAGTGGGGGCTGGAGGGGTTTGACTTGACCTTCCTTGAGAGAATGCCCTGCTCTCTGGGCTAGAAGCGGACCCCTTCCCTTGTGAGGATGTGGAGGTTCTTCAGATATCACCTCCTCACCACCACCACTGGGGATCTCCAGATGGTCCTTGACACCTGCCTCAGTTCTAGGGAATCTGAGGTGCTCCAGCCTGTCTCTCTCGCCCCCTCAGGCACCCCCCTGATACAGAGCCGAAAACGAACACAGCTCGTCCCTGGAAAAATCTGCCCGCATTTGTTTTTGCCCCTGTGAACTCATGAGGGCCAGTGGATGCCAGGGTGTCTGCGACCTCCCCTTGCAGCCCACTGAGCGGAGAGCCAGCCCATCGCTGCCCTTTACTTTTTCTAGGCAGGAATCAAAACCTAAGTGACAGTGTCTTCGCCGTGCTGCTGAGGACACATGGCTTCCGTGGGCGGTCACCATAGCCAGGCTCTCCTGACGTGAATTAGGAAGGAACCCAGGCCCCCCCCCCCCAGCACAGGTACACCCACATGTACGCTGTCCTTTTATCTCTTGAGGTTGAGGTCAAAAGTAATCTAGGCAGTTTTTGGACAACTATTTTCAAATATATATACACACACATATATATATGTATATATACACACACACATATATATATATGTATGTATATATATACACATATATATATGTATATATATATGGTCTTAGTTTGAGATAGGATATATATTATATTCACACTCAGTCAAAACTATGGTAGGAATAATCCTCTGTTAATATTCTGACATAAAAGTAGAATAGGAGAAGATGTGAAATTATTGGTTCAAAACCTGGACTCATTTCTGTAGGTGTTTGGATAGCTATTCCTCAAGACTGATTTTTATTTACTCCCAACATCATGTTCATCAAAATTTGGCATTAACCTTAGAGTGACCTTCCCGATGTAGGGCGGCAGAGGTCACAGACCTTAAATAAGACCACATTCAGTGGGCATATATTTCAGATTTCACACATAGCTTCTTTTTAAAAATTAGGTGCACAAATACAAGACTGAGAGACAACATGATGCCCATTTTCCATGTTATGCAATAAAAAAGACTTAATTCTAAGTGGTGGAATCCTTTCCGCTATACAAATAGGGGGAGAAAACACAAAGGGAAATCCTGGTATCATTGACTACAACAAAAATTAAAGTGAACATTTATGCATCAAACAAGAGCAGAATTAAGAGGCAGATAATAAACCAGGAATAATGCTTACAATGGCTCTTCCAAAGTGTTGATATTTCTCAAATATGCAGTGTTCATAGAAATGAATGAAAAAGATGACCCTCTCTCAGTAGTGAAACAAGTAAGAGAGTCATTTCACTAAAGGAAATACAACTATCCTGTAAATATATTAAAAGAGACCCATTGTTAGAAATTGAGTACACTGGAATTATTTATAGTTGTTTTAGAAATTAACAGCAAAGACCAGAAAGCTAAGTAAGAATCTATGCACACACAGGTCTATGCGCACAGTCTATGCACATAGGGACTGTGCACACATGGGGTCTGTGCACACACAGATCTATGC
>NW_026057576.1:75911179-75911411 GCF_023721935.1 Panthera uncia
CTATGCACACACAGGTCTATGCACACAGGGTCTGTGCACACACAGGTCTATGCATATGTAGGTCTATGTACATGGGGTCTGCATACACACAGGTCTATGCACACACAGGTCTATGCACATAGGGTCTGTGCACACAGGGTCTGTGCATACACAGGTCTATGCACACACAGGCCTCTGTACACGGGGTCTGCACACACACAGGTCTATGCACATAGGGTCTATGCACACACAG